>NC_137074.1:38862328-39069828 GCF_951640355.1 Cnephaeus nilssonii | reverse complement strand
ACTGGGCCCCTAGTATTGAAACAAAAATGTTTAAAATACTTTTTAAAAAATTATACAACTAGAGGCCCAGTGCACAAAATTTGTGCACTGAGGGGGGGTCCCTCAGCCCAGCCTGCACCCTCTCGCAGTCTGGGATCCTTCTCGCAGTCTGGGACCCCTTGCTCCTTACTGCTCGCCTGTTCGCTGCTCTTTACCGCTCGGCTCACTGCTCTTAGCACTGCCTCGGAGGCAGGAGAGGCTCATGTCACCGCCACTGTGCTTGCCAGCCATGAGCCTGGCTTCTGGCTGAGAGGCACTCCCCCTGTGGGAGCACACTGACCACCGGGGGCAGCTCCTGCGTTGAGTGTCTGCTCCTGGTGGTCAGTGCGCATCACAGTGACCGGTCGTTCTGCCATTCAGTCAATTTGCATATTAGGGCTTTATTATATAGGATGTTCCATAATTTTTACTTTTTATTTTCTGGTTTATGTTCTTGGCCCATATTTCCATTAGGAGGTTTACATTCTTTAATTGCTTTGCAAAAGATCTTCATATGTAAAAATATTAATTCTGCCATAAATAGTGCCAATATTTTTTCCATTTGTCTTTAAATTTTTATTTAGTTTTTTGACATGAAAGCTGTTAAAACATCAAACAGTTAAGTGCTTTTCCTTGTGTAAATGTTATGTTTAGAAACTTCTTTGTCATATAAAAATCAAATGAATGCTTGCTATTTCTAATAGCTGCATTGCTTTTATCTCTTGTATTAAGTTTTTTTTGTTTGTTTTTGTATTTTACTCATCTGGAGTTTATTTTTGGTACATATGAAATGTAGTGATATAATCTTTTCTCCAGTAAAAAACTATATATTTGAAATAGTAAAAATCTTATATTCTGGAGTGTTTGTTTCTGGGCTTTCTATTCTGAAAATTATCTGTATACTTTTTTATCAGGACTCTACTCATGATGGAATCGTTTTAAAATAAAAATTTATTTACATATCATTTTATGAGATTTAGTTTAGAAAATAAAAATGCTCACCCATAGAGCTTTATATATTTTCAGTTTTAATTTTTTGAATAATTTCTTCCTTTTTTTCTTTAGTAAAACTTAAATTTACGATTGAATTATAGTAAAAGACTTGGAATGGCTATAATTTTTTTTAAGTAAAAAGGAAAGAAAGAAAAAAGCAAAGAAAAAAAAAAAAGCAAAGGAAAACCAAAATCATGACTCAGAGCTATCTAAATTTAACCTTAGTTAACAACTTGGTCAATGGCCAAATTAGAAAAAAAAAGTTGTTTTCAAGTTTGACTTTTGTAGCAATAATAAAGAAAAGTATTTTTGTTTGGGTATAAAAATAATTTTTCAATATTTGACTATGATAGGATTTAATGATTGAAGACAATCTTTTAAAATTTGAAGCTAAACGTGCTCGTGAAATGCTTCACAGTAAAGCAGAAGAAGTTCTTTCTCTGGAAAAAAGAAAACAGCAATTACAAACAACTATGGAAGAACGAACTGAAGAAATTAAGGTTCACAAAACTATGCTTGCATCACAAATAAGATATGTGGATCAAGAAAGGCAAACCATAAGGTAACAATTAGAATTTTCACATCCTGCTAATGAATTTTGTAAACATAAAGAACCTACTGCTCCCTCTCCCACTCTGGGTGTCCATCTCTTTCATATTCATTTGAAAAGCCTTTTAATATAATATATGGGACATATGTTAGCCATAAATCTATGCTTTTTCATCTTTCTTTCCTTTGGCTAACTCCTCATTACCCCCCCTCCCCTTTCTTCTTTTTTTTTGTTAATTCTCACCTGAGGATAATTTTCCAATGATTTTTAAGGAGAGTGAAAAAGAGAGGGAAAGACAGAGAGAGAAACATCAATGTGAGAGAAACACATTGATTGGTTGCCTCCTGCACAAGGCAACCAGGGCTCATGCTAGGGAGGAGCCTGCAACCAAAGTACATGCCCTTGACCAGAATCGAACCTGGACCCTTGGGTCTGTAGGCCAACACTCTATCCACTGAGGCAAACAAGCTAGTGCTAACTCCTCATTCTTTAGATTCTCCTTTTTACATTAAGATAATTAATTCCCTTGGAATTGATTTTTTTGTATGGTTTGTGGTAAGGGTTTCTTAACATGTTTTCCCTTATGGATAGCTAATAACTGTTTATTGAAGTAAATTTTCCCTAAAGATTTTGCATATCTTTTATAAGATTTATTCCTGGTTATATGTTATTTTTTTAATGTTACTCTGTGTTATCTCCTTCAAAACATTTCATTTCTGGTTTGTTGCTGGTACATAAAAATACAATTGATTTCTGTATATTAAGTATCCAGCAACCTTGCTTAAACTCTTATTATTAATTCTAATAATTGATCTAGGTTGTATTTTCTATTTATTGCACTTACATCATTTGCAAATAAGTTTTTTTGTTTTTTGGTTTTTTTTTTTGCCTCCTTTTCAATCTTTATTACTTTTCTTTTTCTTGTCCTTGTTATCTAACTTTGTTGAACAGCAGTGGTGGTTGCAGGTACCCTTGTCTTGTGCCTGACCTCAAAGGGAAAGTTTTCATTGTTTTATCATTGAGTATGAAGTTTACTGCAGTGTTTTTTGAGATACTCTTTATAATATTAAGGGCATTCACATATATTTTCTTTCTTTGCTAAGAGATTGTTTTAATTTTTTTTTTAATTTGGAGTGGATGTTGAATTTTATTATATGGTTTTTCGGCATTTGTTTATATGTAGTTTCTTCAATCTGTTAATATAATTAAATATATTGATTGCTTTTTCAAAGTTAAACAACTTTACATTTCTGGAATAAACTCAACTTGTCTATCATATATTGTATTTTCTATACATCTAGTTTTTTTGGGGGGGTAATATTTTTATACAGTTTTTCATCTATGCTCATTCTTTTTCTTTGGCCCTTGTCAAATTATCAGGCTATTAAAGTTAAGTCTACTTCTATAAAATTATTTTTGCGTGTTTTTTATTTTTCTGTACTTTGGATAAGTTTGTAAAAGAGTACTAGTAGGAATTTTCAAAGACCTCACTGAGAAAGCCATCGAAGAGCGGGAGCTTTGTGAGGAGGATTTTCAACTGCTGGTTTAATTCATTTGTTGCTCATAGGACAGTGTAGATTTTGTACCTCTTCTTGAGTCAATGTTGGTAAATTATATATTTCCCTAGGAAAGTTTTTCCATTTCCTCTAATTTTCAAAGTTATTGCCATAAAGTTGTTCACAACATTTTATTATTTGTTTCATAGCTGCAGTGTTTCTAGTATTTCATTCCTGATTTGAATTATTTGCGATTTATCTTGCAAGTAATGACATTTATTGCTCTTTGAAAATAATCAAATCTTGCTGATTTTTACTATTGGGAATTCATTTTTTATTTTATTAATTGCTACTCACATTTATTATTCTTCCTTTCATTTTTATGGGCTTATTTTGACCTCATTTTTTGAACTTTTTCATATAGATGATTAGCTAATTAATTTTCAAATTTGAAGGCTAAAACAATTCCCTTAGGTATTACTTTAGCTGCATCTTTATTACCTAAGGGATAGACACTAAATATTATAGGCTTTGCAGGCCATATGGTCTCTGTTGCACAACTTAATTCTGACATTGTAGAGTAAATGCAGCAATAGACAACATGTGAATAAATGAGCATGGATGGCTGTGTTCCAATAAAACTTTATGGATACTGGAGTTTGAATTTCATAGAATTTTCATAGAATATAATTTTTCTTTTGATTTTTTAAACCATTTTGCATTTAAAAATGTAAAAGCCATTGTTTGCTCATGAACTGTACACAAACAGGAGGCAGGCAGACACCCTGGCTCTTTATTGCCTAGTAATAATATTCCACTGTATGCATCTACTCCAATTTGTACATTTTCCCGTTGTTAAACATTTGAATTGTTTCCAGTTTTTGGCTACTACAGATAAAACTGCTATGAACATATGTTTTCTTGGTATGATCATATGCTTTCTTTTTTCTTGGGTAAATACCTAGAAGTGGAATATCTGGATCATATGGTAGGTATTTCTTTTTGTCCTTCTGGTTTGTTCCTTTCATTGGTTTTACTGAATTTTATTTTTCTCTTTTCTTCTCTTCCATTGTTTGGAGGATATATATTCTAATTTTAATTATTTTGTTGGTTATTCTTAAACTCAGAAGAAACTTTAATCTTCCAATTTTCTATAAATACTGAAGATGAATTTGATTTTATTATTTTTCCCTTCCCAAAAGAGGTTAAGACTCTTAGTATGTTTTATTGCTGCATCTCTTGTAACCATCTTTCATGTATTATTGAAATCACTGATTATTATACCCAGTTGTTATTTATTGTTTTTAATATTATGTCTCTACTTTTAAAAGAACTACTTTCTTATAACTTCTTTGAACCCTTCAGCCAATTGCCAGCAGTAATTTCATTCTAGCTATGTTTTACTTTGTTTTGGGGTTCAATATTTTTTCACGTATCCTTTGTTTTCTTATTTTCTTGGATTTCCATTTCATTTCTCTGGAGTATGTTCTGAATCTTTTTCATTGATGTTTTCTGAAATTTTGAGTCCTTTTCACAATTAAAATATATTTATTCTATCCCATATTTTAATTAGTTGAACTTTGAGAGCATTGTTTTACATTCGTCTATATATAGTGCTGTTTATGAGAGGTCTGATTTCAGGTTAATTTGTTTTATTTTGTAGGAAACTTCATTTTTGTTTTCTTTCTGGGAGCTTAGAACAATCTTTTTACCTTGGGGCTTTAGAATTTTCCTGTATGTGTCCGGGTGTTTTTTCATTTTTCTTGTTTGACCCTTTGTGAACTCTTTCAGTTACTTCATTGAAGTCTTTCTTCAAGTCAGGAAAATACCTTTCTATTACTTCTTTATTTTTTTCTCACATCATACTCTCTTCTACCCATTTGTTGCTCATTTTTAGTGGATGTTGGTCTTCTTAGATATGTCTTTACTTCCATATTTCTTAACTTTTCTCTCGTTAAATTTTCTATAATTTCTATTCTACTTTAGATATTTACATTCTCTCTTCCTATCCCCTTTTCTGTCTCTTCCTTGTTTCCTGCCCCTCTTTCTTCATATCTCTAATTCATTCTTTTTCTTCACTAGTTACATATGTACACCTGCAACTAACACACACATCCATATATATAAAAGGTAATACCTATGACGTGCACTGACCACCAGGGGGCAGATGCTCAACACAGGAGCTGTTGAGCTCCAGTGACTTGGCAGCTGCAGTTCTCGGGTGATGCACTCTGAACCAGAGAGGAGGGAGCCCGATTTCACCTTTGGCCATGGGTTATGTTGTTCCTGGACATGAATCTGGTTTACTGCACACTTGCATTTGTGTTCCATACCCTATACAACAGCAACTTTGCAGAGTGCTCTCTTGCACTCCAGGACCCCTCAGGGGATGTCAGAGAGCTGGTTTGGCCTGATCTCCTCAGGCCAGGCTGAGGGACCCCACTCACTCCAAAGACTCCCTTCCAGCCGTGGCGCTGCCCAAGGTGCCACCAGCCAGGGAGGGACCGCAGGAGGTTGGCTTCAGGGCATGTCTGGCCATCTAGCCCAGTCCCACCCCTTTCAGCCACCACCAGGGACTGCCTGCATTAGTCCCTGAACGAGAGCTAGCACCGCACGTAGCCGGAACACCAAAGCGTGAGTTTTTTTTTTCTTTTCCTGCTCACTCCACAGCCATTTGAGCTGCTGTTCCACCCCAGGAATTCTAATTTCCTTTCAATATGCACCAATCCATGCACCAGGCCACTAGTGTGTGTGTGTGTGTGTGTGTGTGTGTGTGTGTGTGTATGTGTGTATGTATATATATATATATATATATATATATATATATATATATATATATGAATAGTTTATTGATTTTTAGATAGAAAGGGTGTAGGAGAAACATTGATGTGAGATGAGAATACATTTATCATCTGCCTCCTGCACAACCCCTACTGGGGATCAAACCCTCAGTCTGTGCATGTGATCTTGCCTGGGAATCAAACTAGCAACCTTTTGGTGCATGGGACGATGCCCAACCGAGCCACACCAGCCAAGGCTGAAACTAACATTTTAGATAAACTATAATTAAAAAATAAAGAAGTAAAATTGAAAAGGGGAAATTACTTGCAAGAACTTTTGTCCCTTCATTGGTCCTTTCTTTTCATGGAAGCCCATACTTGTTTTATGGGTATTTTTGGATGCAATATCCTCTCATCTTTTAGAGGACACTAATCTGAAAGTTTTCTTCTAGCCTATGCATTATCTTTGTTTCTCCTAGTGTCTGTTCTGTCATTGCACATTTTGTTCTTTTTATTCATGCTGTTAGCTTTCCATAAATGTCTGATAGTCCTAAGCTTTCTGTTATATTTACTTTAAAATGCTTAATTAATAATTATGGTGATTGGTAAAATGATCTAGTATGGGTTTCTTCTGCAATTAGGTAGATCTCTTTCTCCAACAAGTCTCTACTCTAAATGGGAGGCTGGTTGTAGGCTATGGGCAAGTCTGTCCCTAAAGGAGTTTATTTTGAAGACATATTTCATTCCTGGGTAGAACTGCTTTTTTTTTTCTTAACCTCCACTCTTGTTCAGGCCTGGAATGACATGCTTTTTTTTTTTTTTTTTTTTTTTAATCTAGCTCCAACCTACAGTGCCAGAACTCAGATAATTGGGGGCAGGGGAGGGGGTTATCATTAGAGCGTAAATAATTCCTGCCAACATCCCTGTATACTTTGAGGGGTTGAAGAGAGTGGTTCAGATGTTCCCTAGGTAATTCTTATATTAATTACCTCAGATATAACTTTTTCTCTTTTTATTTCTTATTTCTGAATTTGGATTTTCCCCCCAGATTTCTTTGGTGAAAATAGCTTTTATTTCTGCATTAATCAGTATGTATCTCTATTTTCCCTGTCAATAGTATCCCATTTGTTTTTCTTCTTCTTTTTATTGTTGTTAATGCTCACCCAAAGATATTTTTTTCCATTGATTTTTTTTTTAGAGAGAGTGGAATAAAGGGAGGGAGGGGTGGAGGGAGGAAGAGAGAGAGAGAGAGAGAGAGAGAGAGAGAGAGAGAGAGAGAGAAACATTGGTTGCCTCTTGCACCTGCCCTGCCCAGGGCTCCTACAATGCAGGTATGTATTCTTGACCAGGAATTGAATCTGTGACCCTTTGGTGCATGGGCCAATATTCCAACCAGTGAACAACACTGGCCAGGGCTCCCATTTGTTTTCAGTGAATTCATGAAAAAATTGACTTTCTTGTTTCCAGAGCTGTTATGTTGTTGTTGTTTTCCTTTTAGTCTTTTCCATTTTAGGAAGGAGGAGAAATATTCTTGTGCTTCAGTCCACCATCTTAAGCTGGAAGGTCAAGCATTGTCTTTTATAATTATATAAAGGATGAATAAATATTTTCTGATGAATCAACAGAAATACTTAAAAATAAGCAAAACTGTAACTTCTGATATTAATGTTTTACCATCTATTTTTTTGTTTCCTTTTAAAAAAATTAAATCTTTATTGTTCAGATTATTACAATTGTACCACTCCCCCCGCCCCATAACTCCCCTCCACCCGGTTCTCACCCCACCCCGTGCCCTTAACCCGCCCCCCCACTGTCCTCATCCATAGGTGTATGACTTTTGTCTAGTCTTTTCCCGCACACCCCCCACCCCTTTCCCCTCGAGGATTGTCAGTCCACTCCCTTTCTATGCCCCTAATTCTATTATATTCTCCAGATTATTCTGTTCATCAGATTTTTTATTCACTTGATTTTTAGATTCCCTTGTTGATGGATATGTATTTGTTGTTCATAATTTTTATTTTTACCTTTTTCTTCTTCTTCCTCTTCTTAAAGAATACCTTTCAGCATTTCATATAATACTGGTTTGGCGGTGATGAACTCCTTTAGCTTTTTCTTATCTGTGAAGCTCTTTATATGACCTTCAATTCTGAATGATAGCTTTGCTGGGTAATCTTGGTTGTAGGTTCTTGCTTATTCATCACTCTGAATATTACTTGCCACTCCCGTTTGGCCTGCATAGTTTCTGTTGAGAAATCAGCTGACAATTGTATGGGTGCTCCCTTGTAGGTAAACTAACTGTTTTTCTCTTGCTGTTTTTAATATTCTCTGTCTTTTGCTCTTGGCATTTTAATTATGATGTGTCTTGGTGTGGTCCTCTTTGGATTCCTTTTGTTTGGGGTTCTGTGTGCTTCCTGAACTTGTAAGTCTATTTCTTTCACCAGGTGGGGCAAGTTTTCTGTCATTATTTCTTCAAATAGGTTTTCAGTATCTTGCTCTCTCTCTCCTTTTGGCACCCCCATAATTCGGATGTTGGTACGCTTGAAGTTGTCCCAGAGGCTCCTTATACTATCTTCATATTTTTGGATTCTTTTTTTCTTTTTTGCTTTTATGGTTGGGTGTATTTTGCTTCTTTGTATTTCAAATCTTTGACATGATTCTTGCAATCCTCTAATCTGCTGTTGGATCTCTGTATATTATTCTTTATTTCAGTCAGTGTATGTTTAATTTCTAGTTGGTACTTTTTCATATCCTCGAGGGTCTCACTAAATTTATAGGCCTTTTCTAGAAAATTCTTGAAAAACCTTATAACCGTGGTTTTGAACTCTATATCCAGTAGTTTGCTTTCCTCCATTTCTGTCATTTGTGACCTGTTTCTTTGTCTCCGCATTTTGGCTGCTTCCCTGTGTTGATAGAGTGGCTTTGTGTGCTAGGTGTCCTATAGGGCCCAGTGTCTCAGCCTCCCCAGTTACCTGAGGTGGACACTCTTGGTGCACCCCTTTGTGGGCTGTGTACAGTCTTGTTGTAGTTAAGCCTTGATTATTGTTGGTATCACTGGGAGGAATTGACCTCCAGGCCAATTGGCTGTGAGGATAAGCTGCATCTACAATGGGAGAACTTCTGTGCTGGAGACACCCTTATGAGGCAAGACTTGCTTCAGTGAGGCTTTGGTGCTCACTGGAGTCTGCGCCCTGAGTGTGTCCCTTATGGATCTGAGAAGTTGTAATCTGGATGGTCCCACTCTGACCCCTGGGTACACTGGCTCTTGGATCCCCAAGGAGGTGCTAATTTAGCCTCTGCCTGAGGCCACTCAGCTGGAGCTATGGAGAGATCTGCAGATTCCTCTTCTTTGTTTGGGTTTTGGAGGTGCCCAGATGAGGCCCAGTTGTGAAGCAATGCAAGCTGCTGTGGTGCCTTGGGCCTTCTTTTGGATGTTCTGGGTCTCTCTGACTCAGCTGCAGTTTGTTAGGTAAGTTTAGATTTCAAAGGACCAGGCCATTCACATGCAAAAGCCTCTGCACACAGCTTGGTGGGGCAGAGTCTCAGGGCGGAGCAAACAGCATTGGCTTCCCGTCAGCCCTGCCCTAAGAGGCCCCTGGGTCTCAGTGTCCCTCCGTAATCACAGCAAGCACCTCTGAGAGAAAGCCGCCCTCAAGTTCCACCCGCTGCCAGACAGTCCATTTTCTCCCCGTATGAATCTGGGTCCCCAGAGTCTTGCCCGGAACTGGAGTTCAGAGCAGTTAGGAGCTTGTGTCTCCCTGCAGATTGAAAAAGCCAGCCGCATACTCAGTTGCAAGCCCTCTCCGCATGCGCATCTCCATACCTCTGCACTTCACTTCCGCAGCTCCTCTGAGTCTCAGTGTGCTTTTCTCTTCCCTTCTAGTTGTAGAATTTCCACTTAGCCAGCGTTCTTGTGGTTCTGGACGATTTACATTTTGTCTTTTAGTTGTAGTTTTGAAGTGGTTGTGCGAGGCAACAAGTTCAGGTGTTTACCTATGCCACCATCTTTGTTTCTATTTTCTTTAGGAGTAGGAAAACTGTGGATTTCCTCTCAGCATGGTTGGATGGCCACTTTCATGTGGCTGTAGTAGGAAAATATGTCTCCCTCCATGCATATATTAATGTTATCAGTATTATTATAAAGTAAGTTAAAAACAGTTCATAAAATGTAAATTTACTGGAATAAAAGGAAAAAATTTAACCAGAAGATTTAGGAATCTAAACCATGCTTTCTCATATTTTTGCAAGCTTTGTCAGGAGGATCACTAACTGTCCTAGACTATCTTAAAAATTTTTTTTGGTAAAAAACACATAACATAAAACTTAGCATCTTAACCATATTTTAACACACAGCTCAGTAATGTGAAGTATATTCACATCATTGTGCAACACATCTTCAGAACTTTTTCATCTTGTAAAGCTGAAACTATGTCCATTAGCATTAACTCCCCATTTATCCCTCCCCTCCACCCAGCCATTGGTAATCATCATTCTTCCTGTCTGTATGAATTTAACTACTTTAGATACCTCAGGCAGTGATACCATACAACATTTGTCTTTTTTTGTACTGGCTTATTTCACTTAGCATAATGTCCTCAAGGTTCATTCATGTAACATATGACAGAATTTCCTTCTTAAGGCTGAATAACATTCCATTGTATGTATACAGTATATCACCTTTGTTTATCCATTTGTCTGTCTGTGAACATTTGAGTGGCTTCTACCTATTGTGAATAATGCTACTGTGAACACTACTGTGCTGGATCACATGGTAGTTCTATTTTTAATTTTTTGTTTTCCAGAGTGGTTGCACCATTTTACAGTCCGACCAGCAGAGCCTAGAGGTTCCAATTTCTTCACATCCTTGCCAATACTGTGTTTTGTTCGTTTGTTTCTTTGGCAGTAGGCTTCCTAATGGGTTGAGGAGATATGCCATTGTGGTTTTGATTTACATTAGACTATAAAAGACATTTGGATAGTGAACAGTTTCAGAATCTAGAGGTAGTATCTCCCTCTGGAGCAAAGGTTAGGCCTGTTTGCTTATTTACTACTATAAAGTCTTTAGGTTACCTAAGCTGAGGTTCCTCAGCTGTAATATACATCTACTGTGTGTGCAGCATTTATTTGAGCCCCTTCTCATCTGCATGGCACCTTGGGAGCAAGGGGAAGCAATGTAAATACAAGCTCATGCCATGAGTGACCAAGTGCTCTCTCTCTGACCCAAGAAACTGTGTCTTCTGCCACCATCCACGAAACTGTGGCACTTGTTATCTTTCAAATAGGGTTTCACACTGAATTATAAAATTGAAAAGTGAGAACATGTAATCTGAGTACAGTAGTAATACAAATACAGCTGTCTTCCATGAGAACAATATAGTTCTTTTAAAAATAGTATTTGTTTTCCCGTGTTTAATTTTTCTTTTCTTTCCATATTAGTGCTGAGTTTCATGAGCGGCTAAGTAAAATTGATAAGCTGAAGAATAGATATGAAATTCTTACTGTTGTTATGCTGCCTCCTGAAGGAGAAGAGGAGAAAACACAGGCCTATTATGTAATAAAGGTAATTGTGATTGATTTACAGTTGTGAAAGAAAGAAGTATCCTTTCTTTGTTAATAACCAAAATGGCATTTTTTTCCATGACATTTCAAATTTCATAGCAGTCTAGGAACCATTGCACTTAATTAGGGCCATAAATCATTAGTTGCTAATTGAAGTACTGAAGCTCTATTAGTTTTATACTCCTCCAGTCCATGAGGTCAAAGAGAGGCCTAGAATACTCTTTGACACTTTTTTTTTGGCATCTTCGCATCCTGTCATTTCCCCTCATTTATTCAAAATTCATAATTTTTTACCCTAAAACCTACTATCACTACTCTAGACCTTACCATCGCCTGGAGTTACACCACTGCTGAAATCTTACACCCCAATATACCATTGCAGTCCTGGTATAGCAGAGATCCAGAGAGTAAGAGGTGGGGGACAAATGAACAGGTGAATCTGCTGTTCTTTCTGATGTTTAAGAGTTGTCTACTATCTCATGGTTATCTTTGTCTAGTAACCCATAATAGGAAATTCAGAATTAGGGATTGGATATAATTTCCTTCCTGAACATTATTATGTTCATCTTTCCATGTAAAAAATACCTTGCACAGGTATGATTTCCTTTCCGGAAAAGTTCAGGAAATTATTCAAAACACCACAAAAGAGGAATGAAATTGTAACTTGAACTCATTCTTCCTGTCTTATACATGGATAGGAGTAGGCAGATCTCCCAATTCACATCTTTAGAGATGGGCCCTAGTGGATGGGTCCCTGCTTTTGACTTATAATCTTCCAAATTTCTTTCGGTAGTCCTTTGAAGCTGCCTCTAATACATACGCTGTGACATTCTGCCACTTTGCCTCAGAAAATCCTGCCAAACCAGTATGAGAAATGAGTCCCAGTTCTCAAATCCTTTTAATAACTCACCTGTCTATAGTACCTCAGGGTTCTGCCCAATATTAACAGGATTTACCTTTTCTCAAGTTTTGCAAGTTTCCAAGGGGTGAGGGGTAGGCTCTAGTTTGTTAAGTGTTGGGAAGCAGTTAGATGTTGCAATCCCAGCTAAGTTTCTTTACCAAGCTGTGATGAGGTACCTAAAAGCACTGGTGTTAGTGTCTTTGTCCCTGTCTTGGTTCTGTCACTGACTAGGTAGGTGACCTTGAATAAGTTAACCACTTGGGGCCTTAGTCTCCTCAATTGCAAAATATAAGGATAATATTGTTACTTTTGTTATGAGATAGAAAATATATATAAAGCCCTTAAGACAGTGCCTAGAACAAAATCAATCCTCACTAAATGTTAGTTATCACCATTGTTATTGCTGTTATGATGAACTAGAGGCCCCGTGCATGAAATTCGTGCATGGGGGTGGGGTGGGGGGGGGGAAGTCCTCTAGGCCCAGCCTGCATCCTCTCCAATCCGGGACCCCTTGGGGGATGTCCAACTGCTGGTTTAGCCCCCATCCCCAGGATTAGGCCTAAACTGGCAGTCGGACATCCCTCTCACAATCCATATACTGCTGGCTCCTAATCGCTCAGCTGCCTGCCTGCCAGCCTGGCCACCCCCAACTGCCCCCCTCTGCCAACCTGGTTGCCCATAACTGCCCCCCCCCCCACCGGCCTGGTCACCCCCAACTGCCACCCCCTGCTGGCCTGGTCATAGGCAGCCATCTTGTGAGGGCGTAAGGGTTAATTTGCATATTACCACTTTATTATATAGGATAATAATCCACTTCTCAGGAAAATAGGCACATTTTTATGAGAGTATTCCTTTTGTTCACAGTAAAGGTGATGAATGCCAGTGTTAAATGAATCAAGGCTATCCTACACTGTTAATTTCCTGATGCCACACTTCACCTTCTCCAGGATCCACAGCTTACCACGTATTCCCATTTTGCATTGTATAGCATCCTGACATGTCTTATGCATAACACTTGACATGTACTGGATGTGTAAGAATGAAACATTTCTTTATAACTATACTCAATGTGTCTTATGTTGAGAAAAACTATCAATGGCCTGAAATGGGAAAAGCAGTCTTTAGGTGTGCAGTGATGCCACTGCATGGTGACACCAGACTTGGCATTTTCTAGCGGGCCCTCCAGGGTTACTTGATTCTGTAGGAAGGTACACCTTTGACAGATTTCTATTGACTAATCTACTTTATAACTCTGTAGGGATAGATGTTAACTTGTAGAAACTGATAGTTATCCACAATGCAAATGAATTTTGGCTAGTAGAAATACAACTGATTAAACTCTACAGGAAAGATAACTCAAGCATTACATTTTGTTGCCCTAAAAGGTATAGTTTCATATCTATAGGCAAATTTATTTCAGCATTTTTGTATATTAAAGCTGTTTCACTTCTTCCTTTGAACTTGTCTAACATCCTACGGGTTCTTAATGAATTGAATAAAATCTTTGACATGTTCATTTTATATTTGAGAATTTTTTTAACTCTTTGAAAACACTTTAGCAGTTCACCACTGTAAAAAACTTAAAACTTGCCAATTAGAACTGTCACTTTTGTTTTGGAATGTGGTAGGCATAGGAATATTGATTTAGTCAAATCAGGATTCTTTCCCTTCCTTATATCCTTTACATTCTCCCCAGGTTATCTTTCCTGATGGGCACATATACATATGTTTATAGCACTGATGAAGAGGAATTTGGTCACAATGCTTACCACTATTCCGTGTCATGCATGGTGTATTGCAGGGGTACCCATGGCTCTGAGCCAAATGCTGCCCAACATTTGTGTGGTACACATAATACATCACCTCATTCAATTACAGTCTTTGTCGATGGCTGCATTCAAACTACAATAGCAGTGTATTAAGTACAAGTAATTTTGACAGAGATGAAATGGTCCATAAAGCCTAAAATATGTACGGTCTCACCCAGTATATGCAGTTTGCTGAACCCTTGTATTAGTTTGCTAGAGTTGCTATAACAAGTACAACAAAGGCAGTTTTTATTTTCTGACAGTTCTGCGGCTGAAGTCTGAGATGAAGATGCCAATATGGTTGGTAACTTCTGAAGGCTGAGGGAGAATGTCTGCTGGCAATCTTTGGTGTTCCTTGGCTTTTGGAAGCATCACCATGATCTCTGTCTTCATTTTCACATGGTGCTCTCTCTTCAGTCTTCCCTGGGAATGTCTGTATCTGTGTCCAAATATCCCATTTTTATAAGGACACCAATCCTATGAATTAGGGCCCACTTTCATGACCTCATGGTAACTTGACTACAATTGCAAAGACCCTATTTCCAAATAAGGTCACATTTTGAAGTACTGGAGGTTAGGACTTCAAATCTGTTTTGGGGAAAACAATTCAATCCACTGCCCTTATTTTTGGTCCTGCAGTAGGTTCTTGTCTATGGGGCACAAATGATTTTGCTTTTCCTTTTACCCACCCTGGCACCTTATAGTATCTGACTCTTAAGAGCCAGAGTGAAAAGTATGATCAGTAACCAATGAAGGACTAGTATCTTTCAAATCTCATATTTCAGTTCCTCTTAGCCTTTGTAAGGCAGTTCAATTCTGACAATTTAATGACTCTGTCCAGTAAAATTACTAGGAAAATGTTTAAAAATGTTGACATAAATGCATAAATAAAAATTTCTTCCAAACATCAGCTTTTCTAATCCAGGATAAAAGGTATACATTATATAAGCTCTGATTTAGAGGCAAATAGGATCAGAGTTTTAGAAGTTTAAGGTATATGTGGAATTAAATCAGAAACCTGTATAAAGGAACAAATTCAACCCCTTCATTTGACAAATAAACTGAACTCAGAGAATTATTTAATGTTATTCAGCTCACTAGTAGGACATCTGCAACTAAATTCTAGCTGTTTTGATTTGTCCTAGCTCTTCTACTACACTGTATTTTGAATGAATCATTGCCAATTCTAGACTTAACTTAAAGGAATTAGATATAATTTATCTAAAAACTTTACTTTTTTGCTAAGTTTTTTGACTATGTACTATTTGCTACTATTTTTTATTATGAACTATTTTATTATGTACTAATATGTAGTTTATACATATTTTGGTAGCATGATAAAACAAATACCAGAGAAAACATTAAAAATTGAAACATTACCAAACATTTTTTTCCAATGACCATCTTCTGGTTTAAATATACACACCTAGGGACTGAGTAAATTAAAAATTTTTGACTAAGAATGGGTTTGAGTACTTTTAAATACACACACACACACACACACACACACACACACACACACACACACCCTGGTAACCCTTACCTGGAGCATTTCTTTTGGAATTGATAGGGTACAGCTCTAGAGAGCCTGGCCGTAACAGAGGTACAATGGAAAAATTCACTGAATATGTCCATTCACTGAGGAATTTATGGTTTTCAGCAATTAGTAAACTTCATTTTCTCTATCCACATTTATCACAATTATCTTTCTCTAATTAAAATAATTAAAAGGTGGTAAAATACATAAAATTTGCCATTTAATAATTTTAAGTGTACAGTGGTATTACATTCACATTGTTGTGCAATTACCACTATCAATCTCCAGAACTGTTTTCACCCTCTAGAACTGATACTGTACACATAATAGTAACTCCCCATGTCTCCCTACCCCAAACCCTGGCATTCACCATTCCACTTTAAGTCCCCATGAATTTGACTACTCTAGGTACTTCATGTAAGTGGAATCATGCAGTATTTTTCCTTTTGAAAATATGGAACACTTCACAAATTTGTATACCATACTTGGCGTAGGTGCCATGCTAACCTCTATATTGTTTCAAATTTAGTTTGTGCTACTAAAGTGAGTGCTTTCTCTAATTTTAACATTGTTGAAATACTATTTCAAAAATGTTGAAATACTATTTCTATTAACACATATAACTACAACTGGCTTGGAAATGACAAACATTTACTTTTCTGGGTGTGCCCTGTCTCGCCTCCTTTTTACTCCTCTATATGATATAAAAGGAGAAAGTGTTCCTAAGTTTCTTTCAGGCCAGAAATATATTCTATTTAATATCTACTTTGAAACCTCCTTCTAGTTAACTCTGTTTCCCTTCTCAGTGAAGTTTATACCTGCTTGACTTTTTGGTAATTTTTGTTGGAGAGTTTAATGTAAGCTTTGGTTAGTTACTGTGTTTCTATTACTGTTTTGTATACTGTGTGCTATATTTTGTAGGCCTTGAGGATTTGATCTTCTGTAAATCAAATGAAAGAAATAAATGGTACTTTATATGGACCTCAAGGCAAATGGGTATTGTTGTGAGTTAACTATGTTTTGCCCTGAAAACAGACATTCTCCCCCATGAGAAATACTTTTATTTAATCATTTATTCTGTATTTTTATAGGCTGCTCAAGAAAAAGAAGAACTTCAAAAGGAAGGTGACAGTTTGGATGCTAAGATCAACAAAGCTGAAAAAGAAATCTATGCTCTAGAAAACACCTTACAAGTGCTAAACAGTTGTAACAACAATTTCAAACAATCTTTTAAGAAAGTGACACCATCTAGTATGTAGGAGTTAACATTTTATTGAATATATGCAATGAAAACTGTATAGTTGTTTTTAAAAACAGGAACACTGAGCAATGGCAAACAAAAATGTACCACGTTTGATTGTCAGAAAAACCACCTCCTTTGAAAATAAGTGCTAAAGTGTTATTTCCATTATTAGTTCTAATGATACAGCATATCACTTCTCTAGGGGATTAATTTCAAATCCACAGAAAATAGCACATTAGCTGCCCTGTGTTGACTAAACAAGAGTGGCTGCTACATATGCCCATATTATTTTTCAACAAGTAGACATCCTTTCATAAGAAGAAATGTTAGAAATTTAATATATATAAGATTTTAAGATTGATTTCTACAGAATATGTTAAAAATTTAACTACAAATTCCCTAAATCTTAGGTGATGAGTATGGACTAAAACTCCAACTGGAAGAACAGAAAAGAGCTGCTGATGAAAAATACAGATACAAACAAAGACAAATCAGAGAGCTACAGGAAGACATCCAGGTAATTCTACAGGGCTTTAGTAATAAGCCCTTAGTAGAAATAAACTAATGTTATGTCTATTTTCTTACCCCATAATTTTTTTTAGAAAAATAGATGAGATGTCTCATTAAAATGAGGAAAATGTGATTAAAAGCATTAAAATAGCTAAAATCCCAGTGGTAAACACAGGAAGGACTCTGAATCATCACTTGTTAGTTGATGAATCATTCATTGCTAGTTAATTATGATCTATTCCTCTATCTTTTATTTAATGTACTCTTATTTTCACTTAATTCCTTAAAGATTGTTTCATAAAACAAAAATTCGAAAGATAAAAATAATCTAGTACACAGAAGTGCTAAAGCACATTACTGAAAAACAATGTGCTTGGTAAGCAGGCTCTACATACAATTCATTTTTTTTGCTAATAAAGTTGAAGGAATAGATGAATTGTGAATCTCTGAAAATTGCATGCATGTTTTCAATAGTTACTAAATTACTTTCCAAGTACCATAAAAATACTTTCCAGTAGAATTACATACAAAAGTTAGTTATAAAGCCATTATATGTGTTATTTACCAGCAGAATGTATGTTATATACAAAAGTAAATGAATTAAGATTAAGTGAATATTTGACAAATAGCAAGTTGTTACTTTTGATTCTAATTAATAAGTATTTTAATGATTTATTTTCTGCAGAGCATGGAAAATACTTTAGAAATTATAGAACATTTAACACATAATGGCAAAGAAAAATTATCAGAGAAGCAGGCTTATTCACTTCAACTAAGTAAAGAAGTTGAGGAGCAGAAGCCAAAATTAGAAAGAGTAACTAAACAGGTATTGATATTTAAAAAAATCTGACCTGTCATATTTACACTAGAGGCCTGGTGCAAGAAATTCATGCAAGGGGGAAGGGGATGATCCTCAGCCCGGACTGCACCCTCTCCAATCTGGGACCCTTTGGGGGATGTCCGACTGCTGGATTAGGGGATGGGGCCTAAACTGGCAGACGGACATCCCTCTTGCAATCCAGGACTGCTGATTCCTGATTGCTGCCTAACCGCTCTACGCTGCCTAACCACTCCCCTGCCAGCCTGATGGCCCCCAACTGCCTTCCCCTGCTGACCTCATCACCCCTGCCTCTGCCTTGGCCCCCACCACCGTGGCTTTGTCTGGAAGGAAGTTGGACGATAGGAAGATGTCCAGTCTCCCGGTCTAATTAGCATATTACCCTTTTATTAGTATATATTTTTTTGAAGTTCTAAATGGTAAACCCAAATCCTTTCATCCATGAAAAAATATTAAGTTCTAGAAAATAGGTTTATGTAATAATTGACTACTATTGACCAACAGTGTGCAAAACTCACCAAAGAGATCCGTCTTTTGAAAGAAACAAAAGATGAAACACTAGAAGAAGGAGACATCAAACTTCGTGAATTGAAACAGTTTCACCAGATCATTGATGAAATGTTAGCTGATGTCATAGCAAATACTGAGATCCGCATTATCCTTCAAACATACTTTCAACAGGTAGCCACTGTACCTTCTAGTTAAATATAAGTATTTCTTAAACACTTCATGAAAATAATTATTGGCATTCATCAGAGTGAAATCTAATCACAAATATTCTCCTTCTAAAATGCAGTGGTACTAATGACTGCTATTGAATGTACTTTCAGAAAGGTCTGGAACTACCTACAGCTAGTACTAAACGCCGGCGCCAGAGATCTCCTTCACAGGTTTCACTATTGTCACTAAGGTAAGTGGAAGGTTAAAAAACCATGTCCTCGTCCTAACTGGTTTGGCTCAGTGGATAGAGCGTTGGGCTGCAGACTCAAGGGTCCCAGGTTCGATTCCAATCAAGGGCATGTACCTTGGTTGCGGGCACATACCCAATAGGGAGTGTGCAGGAGGCAGCTCATCGATGTTTCTCATCAATGTTTCTGACTCTCTATCCCTCTCCCTTTCTCTCTGTAAAAAATCAATAAAATATATTTAAAAAAAAACAAAAACAAAAAAACATGTCCTCAATGCTCACAGCTGCTACCTCAGTGAACCCAGCCACTCCCACATTGCCACAGTTGGATCTGCCAGTGCTCTCTCTACTCCTTACCTACCTGCCTAGGTCAGTATCACAAATATAGACATGGCCAGCACAGCAACATTCTTTCCAACCTCTTTCCATTACTGCGCAGAGTGCTCTGTGACTACCAGCTATTTCAGTAGGGTAGAGCAGGGTGAAATTTTAGAGGTTATATCTAGCATGACCAATCCTGAGGGGGGGGTGTGTGTGTGAGAATTTTTAACTATAAAAGGGTAACTTAGATGTAGAGATATGGAGTATGGTTTTTATTATTAAAACCACACTGCAAAATTTTAAATATTCAGGATTTGAATTTAATTATGTTGATTTAATTTGCTAATACAGGAAATTACTCTTTACTTTCACAGTTTAGTGCTATCCAGAATTCTATCATCAGGGATGTTCAATCAACGCTCTTGTGCTTTGCTGACAAAATAAAAATTAACAATGATCCTAACTTTCAAATTTCCAATCTCCTACCTTCAGCAGCCACTTAAGTTTTCATTAGTCCATATAGGGATTTCACAAAGACAAAGTAATGTCCTAAAAGGTGTGGTTTAAATAAAAAGAACTGTTTTTACATAAACATGGTGGGCAGCCACTTGAACATCCCTGTACTGTCATAAAACACACACATATATATACATATATATGTACACACACATATATATACATATATATGTACACACACACACACATATATATATATATCAACTAATATCTTTATTGATTTGAGAGAAAGAGAAATATTGACTCTTGCAACGTAGGTATGTGCCCTGACCAGGAATCAAACATGCCACCTTTTGGTGTATGAGACACTTGAAGTAACTGAGTTACCCAGCCAGAGCAAACATATATATATTTTGTAAATTCTCCCCAGAGGATATTTTTTTACAGATTTTTTTAAAGTGGGAGGGAGGTGAGAGAGACACACTGATTAGTGGCCTCCTGCACGTGCCACAACCAGGGCCAGGGATTGAAACTGTAAACTTGGTATGTGCCCTTGACCAGGAATCAAATCTGAGACCCTTCAATGTACAGGCCAGTGCTCTAACCACTAAGGCACATCCGTCAGGGCTATATTTTTAAACTTAGCATTTCAGAATTGTGTAGCTAGTAGTGATTTTCAAATGATCCCACCTTTTTCCCCCTGTAAACAGGTCACTCACTTTCTTCTCTTATATAACCTATCATTTACTCACTCTGCCAGCACCCATCCCATATGCACATGCCTTTTTGTTACATTTTGTTTAATGAATTTTGCAAATCTTTAAATTAATTATAGTTGAAAACATTTTTATTATGTTTTTTAAACTATTTTTCTACTGGTTTGAACTATTATGTTCATTACCTTTCCTTAAAAAAAACTAATTTCTTGATATTAAAGGTCATGCTTTAAAATTTATTATTATTAGCACTATTAATGTTAGGTACTTTTTGCTCTCTTTTGTTGTGGGATTATGGTATCTTTCACTATTAATGAGGGGGTCTTTATTAAAGTATAAATTTTGAATTAAATTTACAATAATTCTGTATTTTCTTCTAGGTCGTCTAGGAGTACTGCTTCTCAGGCTTCGATGAACATATTAGAGCTAACCTTCCCACCCTCCTCTTCACCATCTGGCAGCACTTTGAGGCCAACTAGTTCTATCAGTAGTAGTTCCAGTAATGGTAAAAACAAAAAGAGCAGCAAGTAAACATTTTAATCTCTCTTGAACAAACTATAAACAAAACCCCTCAAATTTCACTTTTAAAATAGTAAATTTCACTCTATACTTTGGGTGCTGTATAATTATATAGAGTCCTACTGAAATAGTGTGGAAAATGAAATGACCAGACAAGTTTTATCAGTGAAAAATGGTAGTTTAAAAGAAGTCAAGCCTAAGTAATGTTTAACTTTCTTTTCTTCACATACTATACCTGATTTTAACAAGGTTACATATTACACAAGTGTAGGGAAAACTGTGTTTTCCACTGTTATTTTTATGTCTGTTATAACAGAAAATAGTTGACTTTATTATTTCACACTAGCCATGCAACTATACTCACTTAGAATCTTTTAGGAAGAAATGTTTAAAGATGAAGACTTCTAACACTATTAAAATTTTCACTTATCCTAGAAGATCCTGAAATTAAGTTTTCTTTATTCAAAGAAATATACTTCGCAGACTTTTGGGGGAGAAATGTTAGTTTCTTCTTTGATATAATTTACAAAATGTTAACCAAAATATACCATTACCCTCACCTCTCCACCAAAAAAAGCAATTGCTAGGAAAGAGAAACAATGCATATCAATAAAAATGCAGCTCAAATTTTTAGGGATCAGTCTACTTTGATCTTGAAAGAAGTCAAACACATTAAACAATATAAATATTTATAATTGTCATTGTTTAGAACTGTCATTTGCAGTTCCTTGGAAGGCAGAAGTGATAAATGTTTGGCTGAAACATTGTTCTAATGTGTGAGATTTTATTTAATAAAACCTAAAAACTGATTAATCTTACAGTCACTTTGTTCTTATTCTCTGCCTTATATTACTTTGTAAATTACTTGGAACTTGAAATATTACATACTGTTCTATGAAGGCAGGGATTATATCTTCCTAGCTCTGTGACCTTGGAAAAGTTAGTTCTCTATGCTTCTTTCATTTGTAATATAGGGACAGTAACTTCTATCCACTGAGTTACAACCCAGAACCTAGCACAGTATTTGTGGAATGGTTAGGCTCTCTGGCCAGAATAGAAGTTTACATTTAACTGTGAAAGTAACAGTTCCAACTTCAGTGTAGTAATGCTAATTGATGAGACAAGGGATTAACCTTATTATCTCCACATCTGGAGTTATCTTAACATCCACCTATTGTAAGAAAGTCAACTATCATTTATTATGGAAACCAAGACACAGCCTGTGTATGTATAAACTATAGACATGATGTTATGGAAAAAACTGAAGTATCATTAGGGATTCTTGACCAGGATATCCCCAATATTTTTTACTATGATGGATTTCCTGAATACATCCTTAGAAAATGGAGTGTGTACTTTGCTTAAGTGTACTATGTCCAAGGAAAGAAGCTCTGGGGAAGATGGAATTTCTAAATTTAGGCAGGCTATTGTACAAGGTACTAACCCTGATTTTTTTTTTTTTTTTTTGTACCAAAATGTAAGCTTAAGCCACAAAGATGCTTTGGAAAATTACAGTGCTTGTTGATGGTGATGCTCAAGACAATTTTATTATATAAAAATGATGTAAAATCCCCATCACTAAAATCTGAAGGTCACAAATAGCATACACCCTGTTAGTTATACTTAAAAGCTTTGGTATTTTACTGTTGGTGAGAACGGTGAGACAGAACAAGGAATGAAAGTGTCTCCCTCCTTAATCATTCTTAGACCTTTATAGATGGATGCTCAGCTATTTCCCAACCCATCCATCCAGTCATCATGTGTGATAGTCTTAAAAGGCCATTATCATTTAGTGTCTAGAATCTTAAATTGGGAAGATTCTAAAGGCCATTATAAGCACAACACTATGACTCCTATCTCTGTCTCCCTAATAATAAACTATACTCTTTTCAATAATTTGGGGAGGATCCTTACAATCCAAGTCCCTTCTTCAGCTCAAGTTCCTGGAATTTATTCTGAGTAAAACCAAGCTCTGTTGGCCTAATCTTATTCAGACCCTGAGAAAAGAGGCACCGGGAAAGCATCAGGGGAGAGGAGGTGTCAAGGAAGAAAAGCAGAACCGCAGGCCAGCTTTAGCCTATTTAAAAATACACTGTGTGTTACAAAACGGACATCTGCAATACTAGGAGTTTCCTATTTATTTCTAGAGAAAACCAGATTTATACTGTACTTCTCTAGTCACTGCTATCTGTTTTTGCTAGGAGGATTCTTTTCCATCCTGATCTATTCTCGCCTCGAACGTAGCCTCTAAAGTCTTGACAATACTTGAAGTTAAAAAATTTCTTAGGGCTATCCTACCAAGCAATAAGGTAGGTAGACAGACAGACAGACAAATAGAAAGAAATAAGTAAAATGGGTCCCTATTTAATGTTCATGGCTTTATTCCTAAGGTACTTGTTAAGCTGGTACACAAGTCTCTTGTAACTGAATCAGGCTTTAGAGGCCAATTAGTCAAGACAGATAATCTGCCTACCATTTTAAAACAACAGTTATATAAAAATTTAATATTTAAACAAATGGTAAATATAAAATAGTACTTAAAGAACATATCTCTTTCAAAAGTTGATGGCTTTTAATTTAACAGAAAAGAGAATGAAATAATTTTTGATGAAAAAACCCAGGTGTTCAGTGCACAAATTTAATTTTCTCTCAAACAGCAGGATAAGGGAGACCCAAGGAATTCTCATACCCCAAAATACAATGAAGAAACAAGACTTGGAGAATTATCTTTAACTGAAGTTTAAATCAGAGTAAGGAATACTGTACATAAACATATATATGAAAAGTCTGCAAATCAAGCTGTGAAAGGGAACCTACAACTAAAAGACGCAGTTTCACAACAGCTTGAAAGCATTTGCTGAAAAAAAAATTGTTATAAAGATTAAATGATAATGAATGTAAAGCTTTTTAAAAAAAAGCATTTGCTTTCTGCAAGCTCTACAAAAAAAAAACAATCTTAGGAGCAGCGATTTCTACACTGACTGTTACGATTAAAAGACCCAAAACTTTTAACAGCCTTTAGTAAAACAGTGCTGATTCCCTTGGCATATTATTTTTTTTGCTTATTTCCTTTTTCTTTCTCAAATGCAGCTATCTGATTAAATATATTGAGTAAATTCTGAGGTAAATTTTTTTTAGCTCCACTTTCTGAATGCTCCTTGCTACTTAGCTCTTCTTCTTCTGGAGCCTCTGGTTTAATACTCTCCTCATAATTATCCTCTCTTTCATATTCTCTATGACTTTTACTTAGTTGATATCTTTGCTCATGTCTATTGAAATCACGTGATCCAGAATAATTACATTTTTTATACTTTTCAACTGACTTAGAAGAGTAGTCAGAGCTTGCTGGAGAAGTGGAATACCTCATGGAACCTGGCTCCCACTTTCTATAGTGCTCTTTTCTTCCATCTGTGTCTTTTTCAAATTTTCTATAACCATAATTTTTTAACTTATCTTCTGGATTCCTAGAGAAGGAATCTGAGGAATCCCTTCTATTGGAAAAATGTCTTTCATATTTATATGACTTTTCCGTTTTGCTACTACCTGCCTGAGTTTTATAGCTATTGTAAAAATCTCTTGAATCTTCAGACCTACCTCCAAAATCATCCGGAATTTCAACTGAAGATGAAGAGACGGGGCATCTATCTTTCTCTTTTACCTGCTTCTTCTGATATGGTACCCTATCTTGCTTTTCCAGTAGTTTTTCCACTTCTTGTCTTTGGTTAAGAAAAGACGCTGAAGTATTGGCTGGAACTGGGAAGTACTCATCTTTCCTATTCTGATCTATCTGATTTGAGGATGACTTAGCTGAATGCCTTTTGGAACTTCGAGAAGACTCTGAACGATTCCTCCTATGTTTCTTATGCTTTTTGTGACCAGAAGAGGAAGAGGATGATGATGAAGAAACTGATTCATCACCAGAAGAAACACTTGAAGAGGAAGAAGTTGATTTTCTTCTTTTTTTCTTTAGCCTAAAAAAGTAGTTAATTCATCAGATGTTAAGTACAAAAATGTTTCTTAATTATCCATAAAGCTTTTAGTTCTATTTCGTTCCCCTTAAAGACTTCATAAAAGCTGTGGCTTAGATAAGCAATTATAGTAATCTTAGTTACTCTAAGATCCACTTGTACCAGCAAGCGCTACTTTTGGGGAAAAAAATACTTGTGTAGACAGTTGTCATTCTAAGCAAATCCATTTCTGTTAGACACAGTGACATTTCCAACATTACCTTAAAAACAAGACCAGCTGAACATGTAAAGGAATTAAAATTTTATATCTAACCACCTCTAGAGCATAGATATAAACTCTCTACCTCAACACTACTGACATTTTGTTGGGAGTGTAGGGTGGCAGTGTCGGGGTGGAGGTTCCTACACCACCACTATAGGATGTCTAGCAACACCCTTGACTTCTGCCCACTAGATGCCAATAGCACTCCACCAGTATCACAACTAGAATTGTCCCTTGTACAAAACTGCCCCCAGTTGAGACCACTGCTCTATTTCTAAAACAATTCTCCCTAAAATACAGATAATTAAAATAACATTATGTATTTCAAATTTAAGGTTACAGTAATTCTTTTTTACCCTCAGATTTCTAGCCTTACAATTCCACTTTCCTTAATCTCTCAAAAATTTCTGGTACTCATTATTGCTAAGAATAACTGGTTATGATTTGAAATACTTTTATATTTTTACTTACTTTACCTCTATATGGCACTGTGGTTCAACTCAGTAGTTGCTTTAAGTAAAAAAATACTGAATGTTACAGTTTACCTTTTCTCCTCTTTTAAGAGCTTACGCAACTTTTCTGCACTTGTTTCTATTTTCTTTGTTTTCTGCTTTTCTTCCTTTTCAGCTTGTTTTTCTCTTAATTCCAAAGATTTCTTTTAGAACCCAGATATCGGAAAAAACCACATGTTAAAAATAGAAGAATGTTTAAAACCCAGTTTTCAAAAAACCACCCCCCACCAGAAACCAAATGTGGTATACCCAAATCACCACATATCCAGCAGTAAACAATTATTTTTAACACATAAAAATTAATCATACAGGTGTTTGGCATCAATCATTGGAATAGCCAGAACAGTATTGAGGACCATATTGCAGTTGGTATTCCATGAAAAAAGGGGAAGCCATTGCATTGGTACCCATAACCCAGAGTGCAAGACAGGGAAAAAATAAATAAAAGTTATTTCAAAATTTAAACAGGACACAGATTGTAGAAAAAAAAATTCAAATACATTCCATTTAGGTGAATTGAGGGAGGAATCACCATGTTCAAATACAAACCATTTAAAAAATAGCACAGCCCAGTTGGACGCATGATTACATAAGAAATCATTTTCCAGTTTGAGGATGGGGATGAGCAGCACCAGATGTCACAGACACAGCAGCAACGGTCCAATTCAGAAAAAAATGCATGAGAAAACATCATCATCAGTATTACAGGAAAAGACAGTTTAAAATATCTCTCAAAAAGATTTTTAGAATTAGCTCAATTACCGTAACATCACTGAATTTTGTAACCACCAGGAAAGCTCACTACAAGGATAGTACTCAAAACCACTCACCAAATTTAGGCAAGTAGAATTTTCTTATAGGGCTATTTTTATTTTTACTTTTGAGTACTAACAAATAAAGTAGAGGCATTATGAAGCAATATCAAACCTAATTAGGAAAAGCTCTATCTAGAAAGAAACTTTTCATAATGCCTTAAGTAATCTACAATAATTTTCCACAGAAGAAAGTTAAGTTTTGGCATTAGTTTCAAATATCACTAAATTTCTAAGAGGAAATAAAGAATCACCTGCATATATTTATGAAGTTTCTGCAAAGCATCCTCTGCATCTTTAAAAGTCTCATCCAAATCCAAAGCTTTCTTATAGTAACTTTCAGCATTTAAAAATTTTTCTTCTTCTTCTAACCTAAATTTGAGAAGAAGATTTAGCTTTTTTTGTAAAAATAAAGTCCTCAAATATGCATACAGGTCTAGGGCTCATAGGAGAAAACTTACTAGGAAAAAAATGTATTTAGCAACTTACTTTCCAAATTGAGTAATATCTAAACCATAGCTTTTGACTATTTTTTTTTTTTTTTTTGGTAAAGAGACCATGTAAAACTATATAAAACAGAACAAAATGAAACCAAACTCACAGATATAGGGAACAGATTGGTGATTGCTAGGGGTGGGGTTGGAGGGTGAGTGAAATGGGTGTAAGTGGTTAAAAGGTATAAATTTTTGGTTACAAGATTAAATAAGTCTTAAAAATGTAATGTACAACATGGTGACTATAGTTTATAAAACTGCATTGTATATTTAAAAGTTGCTAAGAGAAATCTTAATAGTTCTCACCACAATAAAAAAGAAATGTTTATAATTGTGTGGCGATGAATGTTAACCAGACTTATTGTGGTAATTACTTTGCAGTATATACACATAAGGTGGGGTCAAAGTAGATTTACAGTCATTCATATAAAAATAATTAACAAATAATAATGCACAAATTACTCTGTTTTGTGTACTCACAACTGTAAATCTACCTATGCCCCACCCTATATTTTAAACCATTACTTTGTACACCTGAAAGTAACATATTAAATGAGTTATATTTCAGTTTGAAAAACAAAATAAACCCCCAAGTAAAACAAATAGGAATCCATTACTGGTAACTAAAGCTATGCTGCGGCCCCAGCATTAGCATTTTAGTATAATGCATGATCAACTGATGCCCTCTGTAAATATAGTACGATCTTGACCTTTAACCACAGAATTACATTGGCTGGCTTTTGCTAGCAGTTTATGAAGAATTTTCCTTTCCACAGAAATATTTTCTCAGGATATTTACTGTTAAGTTGGAAATACCAACACATACATGTATACCACAACTAGCCTGTAGATAGGATCATTATCAGATGACACTCAAAAGTCTATGCTATGAAAAGTCAGAATTAGAAAATATGGTTATAAAGCAGTGAAAGTACTTTGCAATATATTTTCAGTTTTCAAAGTAAGAAAAAGTAATTACTGTAAAAGAAATTAAGAAAATCTCAATGGCTTCGATTGGATAACTTCTGTGACAGATGGAATGTGGGAAGGGACCAGTCAAAGATGATCAACATTATGGCTTATGGTAACTGGATAGGTGGTGTTGTCATTCACTTAGTAAAAAGACACCAACATATGGGTAATAAGGTAACCACACCTAAGTAGGTACTAGCTATCTACCTAGTGAGAAAGTAAAAAGCTGCTCCAATCACTTGGATCTAAGCAGAAGTTCACATGAGTTAACAAATACTACAAAAATATCAATTTGGAATTCTGGTATGATCATACAAACAGGAATGATCAAATTCATGAAAGAGAAAACAGATAATTCTATTTTTAAAAATTAATAGCAAAAAATGCCATTAATTATAAACTTTTAAAATTATTAAAGTTGTTAGCAAATTACTTATACTTAACATATATTCCTTCAAAATATTTTATAAATTAGACCAGTCTATTAGTCATTAAATATTTACAATGCAACTCAGAAGAGTAACATAAGATATAGGGTTTCTTCTTAATATATGATCTTCCATTTAATCTGCCGTTTGTGGATTTTACTGGACAGAGTTGAGCAATAAACTGAATATAACAGTGAAACCTTATTCATAATTAACAACAGGAGCTCTCAATTCATATTTCTGGTATTTTTCTACTAAAATGATGAAATTAATTAGAAAGTAAATTCTATTAAAATTTCTAGTGTATGTCCAGGAAAAGAATATTTACCTAATTTCTTGTACCTTTACATTTACATTTCTATGTAATGAGAATAGGCATTTAGGACAATAAACTCAAATCACTAAAATACATCCAATTAGAATCCCAGTAATAAGAAAAAAATGACTAGAAAATTTAAAAAGGACTATACTTAAAAAACATTGTCAACCAAAATCGAAACTAAGAATGGTCTGAATTGAGTTAAAGATGCTATTTCCTTATGTTAAGTTCAAGATCTTATAGTAGTTGGGTGAACAGTGGACCTATCCTACTGAACAAAGTCTGACACTTACTGCCCTCCTCTTTCTACAAGTGTCTGGCAGAGGTATTTTCTTGCATTCCTGTGAGTTGGACAGTTTTCCAATGCAAGTTCAAAATCTTCTATTGCTTTGTTCAGACTTCCTTTTGTTGCATATCTGGAGATATGAAACAAAGTAAGAAATTTATCTTGTGGGCTATGTATAAATCTTGTGCTCATTCACCTTGTAAATATTCCTTAAAACCCACAATCCACTTACAATGCTCCACGAGCTACCAAAGCTTCCACATTTTGTTTGTCTATTTCCAGAGCTTTATTGTATTCATTCATAGCATCCACGTGGCGCCCAACTTTAAAATAATCAACTCCAATCTTCACACTAAAAAGATAGTTGTAAAGTATCACAAGAATTTCACAGACTATCAAAACAAAATGTTAGCATGGGTAAAATTTTAAAGCAAATCAAATTTGGCTAATATTTAGTCTTCCATATTCTCCAAATACCTAAACGCATTCTGCTGTTGAATAGTTTTGTAACAAATTTTAGGAAATCTAGATATCAATATACCAATTCCTTTGGAAAAAAAATTATGATGTTGGCTAAAACTTAAGTCTGTTAAGTTTACAACATAACATCATTTACACCAATAAGAAAGCTAATGTCAAAAACTCACTTTAATTCATTTATAAACAAACTTGGCCTTAATGATGACATAAGAATTCCTTGCCTTACCCTAACCTTTTATGCCAGATAATTCAATTGTTGAAAGACTAAGTCTTCATACCATTTTAAAGCCCAAGATGCAGACTGTTTCTTTCTTAATGCAGAAGCAAAATCGTCTTCAGAGAAATTTTTGCTATTAAAAAAAAAAGTCAAACCATATAAATATTTTTGTAATTATAGTTTACTGCCTAACAGATAATAAAAACACAACACTGAAAAAGTGAATTTCAAGCAAGAAATTTGTATTCCATTTACAAAAAAAATTTCTTGAATTCTCAGGAATGACTATTATTCTTAAACATTATTTTTCTTTAGGGTATACACAAAATTCTTATAAATGTTCTAAATCTTTCTCTACTTGGTCACCTGGTACAATTCTAATTACTGATAATAGACTTAGTTCCAGGAGACAGGATCACCTAGTTCATTCAACCTTTGTCATATTTGCTGCCACTAGGCTTATATCCCTCAGTTATGCCACTTTGGAGCTCCACACCATTCAATACCTTACCACTTAATAGAACAATACTGATTTACTATACCTTTGTAGGCCTCTCATTAAAGATGGTGGATTAGATTCATCTATTCCTAATTTTCCTAGGAGGAATTCAACTACTCCTGGATTAGCAAATCCCAAGGAACTTTGTATGATATTGTCATAGGATTCCAAAGAATTGCTATTTAGTTCAACACTCCTCCTTAAGAAAAACAAAAATGAAAACAAAAAATAATTAGCATGTGCACTTCTGTTAAAGATATAAAATTATCGCATGGGGTTTAAATACTTATACTATAATTTGTACATGAAAGTGTGGCAATATCATTACTGGGTTCCTTTTATCAAGTTTGAAGAAATTTAAGGGTATAAAAATATATGAGCATACTTTGAAATAAGAGAAACTGAAATTTTACTTTGTTGTTAGAAGTTGGACAAAATTTGCTATTTTTTAAGTCAAGAAACTGTTTTAATGTAGAAAAATTACCTGTAGTACAAAGGAAGCTCTTCAGAACTAATTACACCTAATTTAGTACCAGATAGGTGCGGTGGAAGAGATGAGCTATACAGAGATACTGCAAGCTTTTCATGATATCTGTCAATATCCTTGATTCCAGCTTAAAAAATAAGAAAACTAAGCTGATTAGCAAGAAAATGCAAACAAACAAAAATCCTTTCAAACACACTATTCTTATTAAACTACATTTTCAAAATTAATTTAAAAAATCTGACAAATGTTACTTTTCTATTAATATGATGAAATTGATCACCTCGAATGATATCACCAGTTTGGTAATACGATAAAGGATCCCCATGGTTACTGTGAGAAGGCACATCTCTTAATGGACAAAGAGCCTGCAATGAGAAGTATTTTAAAACAACAGACTTCCTATTCATTGGTGAAAAGGGTATTCTTTTATCCTACTTGTTAAGTATGAATAGCTAATAGTTGATATAACCTTAAAAAAATTAACTAGTACCCTAAAGTCTAAATTTTAGTAAGGATTTAAATTATAAGTCATTTCTGTGTCCAAACACTATTAAACAAGTTTTTTGAGTCAGTTCAAAAACTAAAATCCCATAAAATTTGCAATTAGTTTTAGGAACAAAATATGAGTATGGATGATAAAGCAAAAAGATATTTTGCACTTGTTAAAAATGAAACAAAAATTTGTCCAGTGTGAGAATTCCAATGAAAATGAAATGTGAATTCTCCCAAGTGTATGTCTGCTATCCAGTCTGTGATATCTTCTGCTTTTCTTCATTTTCATCTGCCTTGACAGACAGCAAGTATCAAACCTTTTAAAGTGACACATTATTTCAAATTTGGGACTAGTTATCTGGGGTAAAGTATCTCATAATATATACATCACGTTCAATTACCGCAAAGATATAAATAGGCCAGGAATTAATTTCTAAATTATCCATATACAAGTATGTAATGCCAAATACTAAGAACATGTTCAGTTAGAAAAAAAAAAAGCCCAAATACCAATCAATCTCACCATACCCATTGACATCGCTTTTAACATTTGAAAAAGGACCCCACCCCTGCCAACCAAGGAGACCAAAAAAACTCCCAAAACCAGAAACGGAGGAGTAACTCTTTCACTGCTAAGAATTTTTAAAAAAGAAAATGGTACTTTTCCTCCAATTAAAATATTCAATTCTCAAAACTGTCAGCAGGGTACACTTAAGTACAACTGGATGCAAAGACATAATTCTTTTTATTATTGCTTTCAGGTTCTTTCTCTTCTTTTTCCCATCACCATTTATCCCCTCTATACCCTCTTCCCCCCAACCCCACCTCCAATAACCACACTGAGTTCTCTCGTTCCTTCTCTCTCTTCCCCCTCAATCAATCCAATCCTCTGGCCCTCCACGTGAGCTGTCTGCTTGCTCTGAGTCTGTCTGTATTTTGTTTGGTAGATCAGCTTGTACATTAAATTCCACATATGCAGCCCTAGCCGGTTTGGCTCAGTGGACAGAGCATGGGCCTGTGGACTGAAAGGTTCCAGGTTCAATTACGGTCAAGAGCACATACTTGTGTTGCGGGTTAGATCCCCTGTAGGGGGCGTGCAGGAGGCAGCCGATCAATGATATTAAAAAAAAATTCCACATATGCAAAATAATTCTTTCACTGAAGCGACTCAAAAACAGAAGCAATCAAGTGACTGAAAAGTGAGTAACTTACTGTGATTTCCAAGTGAGATATATCTCTCATGATGCCACTGCCTAAACAAATCAACACCATGAAAAACCCAAATTCCCGAATGGAACTAATTCTTCCAATCACTATATCTCCACGCTCAATATCTCGGAAAAACAGCTCTCTCCGATCCATACTAGGTATTTCCATGAATTGCTCTAAAGGTGGCATGACTGCATAAGAATCTGAAAAAAAAAAAAAAATTAACAAAATTACTAAGCATAGTTTTGTGTTCTGTTTTATCCGAATGAAGTACTGTTAAAATAACCGCAAATCAAAAGATTTTTTAAGACACAGCTCACCTTCACCGTCTTCATGAACTTCAGAAGTTGCAGGTGCATCTGATTTCCACGAAAGTGCAAAAAGCAGATCCGCCTTTTTGGAAATGAATTTTTGTATTTCAGCGTTGTCGACTTTCTTCTCTTTTCTTAAAACAACAACAACAGAATGTATGGAGACTAATTTATTTGAGCACCAACCGGGTCCATCCTAAATTCCAGCCCATACATCATCCGAGAAAAAGTTTTAACCCTCACTGGCCAGTCGGTTGTTGGAGGGCGGGGAAACGTCAAGAGTGATATGCCCGCAGCCCCAGGTACGAAAGCCCGAGGGATTTTAGCTGAAGACTCTGCACCTCCGCTAGGCAATTACCAGGGAAATAGAAGCTCAGCCCGCATTCCGCACGACCCTCACTCACACCCTCCGCCATCCAGCCCTCCGCACCAGCGCCGTCTCCACGGCTCCGGCTCCTTCTGGACCCCTCGGCCCGGCTGAGGCAGCGGAGCCCCGAGCCGGGTCCCCTCCCCCGTCTGGGAGCGTCGCCGCGGTCTCCTTACCTGCCTTGCACGGGCTGCTGGGGCGGCGGGCCCCGGGCAGGCTCGGCCGCCGACCCCAGGAGGCTCCGGAAGTGAGGATTGTCCAGCTGTTCGCTACGGAGCAAGGACAGCAAGGACGGCCCGTGGTAATTCAGCGACTGCCGCACAAGGTCGCGGTCCATGGTGAGAGAGTGCCGGGCGCCACGACCCCCGTGCCCGCTCCTGGAGCCCCGCGGTCCCCGAGGCCGAGCCCGCAGCCCGGGAGCCGCCGGAAGCACGCGTCACAGGCGCTCCAAGTTGCCTCCCGGAAGTGTTAGTGCCTCCCCTCGGTCTCGCGAAATTGAGCGCGACTACGGGAGCCGGAAGGATGGGGCTGGGCGTTTCCTGCGCTCGGGGCTGACGGTGGCTCCGAGGTAGCGCTGTGTGTGACAAGTTCACTTTTTAAAAATTCCGGGCTGTTATTCTTCCGTCGCAAGGGCCCGAGCTCTCACCCAGGGTAAATGATAATTCGTCCGTTAATTTAGTGAGACGCGTCTAAGTGCAAGTGCCCCAAACAGGTGAGGCCTCCGAAGGGGTTACAAAGGCTCTTCCCCTCAAATACTCGCTGGATCAATCCCTGCCTACGTCTCAGGCATAACCACCCTAAAACGACTGCTGTGGGAGCTCTCCCCATAGGCTAAAGGGCAGAAGAAAGAAAAAACAGTTAAGATTTATTAAGCACTGAAATTGTGTCCTCCATCCATAGCCCGTTCACTGTTGGTTGTGTTAGCGTTAACTTAAAACTAGAATGACTTGAATGCCTAAACGTAAGAACAAATGCTTTGTTTTGCATTTTACCTAAGGGATTTCTCAAAATGTAGTGCCTAGAAGATTTACTTAAGGTGTTGTGTACACTAAAGTAAATACAGTTTTTTGGTTTTTTTTTTTTTTTTTGGTAATTCAAGTGATTTTCAAAGGTAATTGTGACCTATTGACTCAAGAACCTAACCACTTATCTCATATACTCTCATTTAAGACGTTGATGTTGTGGACCGAATGCGCGTGAATGACCACTGGAGCCCAGACCAAATTAAAATTTAGGGAGCCTTTATTAGCCGGCAGGCCGGGCGGAGCGACTAGCCGGGCCACTGCTCTGCCATTCTCCACGAAGGGAGACCAGAGAGCAGCAGCGACCCTTTGTGTAGGACCGCTTTTAAGCACATTAACCACTTCCGGTTTTTGCAGAGCAAGCAACCCAAGACAAAACAGTTTTTCCCAAGCAACGTCAGGATCATGCTAATGACGACCATGTTATTTACAGGGTCATCCTGTTCTTCAGAAAGCTGACAGTGTTCTGTGAAAGAAGGCCTACGTGCTGGGAAGGGGCCATGAGACCCTATCTCAAGGCCTGGCCTAGTGTCAGCGCTGACAACTCTATCTGGGGCATAGTCCACGGCCTCTCTGGAAGCATGCTCAAAAATTCCCACTCTCCAACAGTTGAGGAAACAGGCCCAGAGAATCTCAGTAAATTGATCAATGTCATCTAGCTAGTAAAAGGTAGACTTAGGATTCCAACTTGATCTTAATAGACTCTTCACAAGCAGAGTTGCTGGAGAGTAAATTTACTGTATAGAACAGGGGTGGAGAACCCTTTTTCTGCCAAGGGCCATTTGGATATTTATAACATCACTAGCAGCCCGTTTGCACGAAGATTCGTGCAATAGACCTTCATTCACCTGGCTGCCTGCACCAGTTTTCTGCCGGCACCGGGGACCCAGGCCTTGGCTGTGGCCACCACCTTCTGACTTCTTTCAGGGTCGGGGCTTGGCCCCAGGCTTTCACGGCCTTGGCTCTGCTGCACCCCAGCCTCCCTGCTACGGATCGTAGGAGCCGACCCCCGTGGTTGCCTGCGATCCATGCAGGCTCCCCGCTGGTGCCCAAGGCTGGGAAAGCCTCCGCCCCAGGCTTTCCCGGCCTTGGGCTCAGCCACACCCAGCGTCCCTGCTACAGATCTTAGGAGCAGACCCCCTGGCCTTTGCCTTCGATCCGTGCAGGCTCCCTGCTGGTGCCCAAGGCCGGGAAAGCCTCCGGCCTTGGGCTCCGCCACACCCCAACGTCCCTGCAACGGTTTCCTGGTGGGCGTGGCTTGTGGGTGTAGCAAAGGTACGGTCAATTTGCATATTACTCTATTATTAGGTATGAATTCCCAGGCCATACAGGATTATCCACTTAAAATTAGCCTTCTGTTTTGTTCAAACATTTAATTAACTCACCCCCTAAGGGCCAGACCAAATGATTTCAAGGGCCTTATACGACCCGTAGGCCGGATGTTTCCCACCCTTGATATAGAAAGACTATAATTTTGAGAGTAAGTTTTATTTCAATATAAATTTGTTGGATAGCTCATTTGGTGAGAACATTGTCCCAATATGCCAAGGTTGCAAGTTAAAACCCTGGTCAGGGCACATACAAGAATCAATCACTGAATGTATAAATAAGTGGAACAGCAATTCTCAATAAAAATATCTATTATTTTGTTAACATCTAAAGATATTCTTGAACATTTTCTTAAAATGGGTACACTTGATTTCATTTCTAAGTACATAGTGCAAGATGTTTAGATTACACATTTGCTACCATTTAAAGTAGTTATTTGTATTCTGTTTAAAGTTCTTATTCAGGGTCACCCAGTTTACACAAGGAAGAATAAAGAATACTAAATGGAAAATATGGCTAAATCAGCCAAAACTCCATATTCATTTTTAAAGAAATAACTTAAACTATGAGCTCTTCTAATAAGGGTTGGTATATCTTTATCTAATAGTCTTTGTTTGAAGGAATTCCACCACCTTATCTTTTTATTTTTCATATCACAGACCTCAAGAGAAAAACATTGTCAGTTTAATATTTATCCACTTGAGGGTGCCATAAGATCATGTGGGTATCAAATTTTCTAAGGTATACCAGAAAACCTATTACCAACTAAACAAGGATTTGTAACTTACCATAAAGAATCATTTTAAGATAGTTGTGTCTCTTACACCTCCATTTTTTAGTTACTTGTAACTGTCTTGAGGATATTATTTTAATGTAAATCAGTTCATATTTCACTGTCTAGGATTGATTAGCTCAGTAATTTTGAATTACTTTTTCCAAGAGAAAAGATCACTGTACAATGCTAGGGCAGAGAATGGGTCAACTTGTTGGTGCGTTTACATCATAATCCATGTATCAGGAACAACATACATAACACTTCCAGAGATGTGCAATGCTTGACTATACGCAGTGGCCATTCTCAGCCAGCCATTTCCCCCATGTTTTTCTCTGTTTACATAAAGGATTTGGAAATAATATGAGGATATTTTAGAACAAATTCATTATGATTGTTGAAAAATACAGTTTAAAGATTCATGGTAATGCTCACATGGAGCAGGTCAGTGTGCTTATTTCAGGTACTTTGTCATGTCTGCTTATGAAGATTCAAACTTACAAGCTTCTTAGAGTCCCATTCTGTGGTAATGCCTGAGAATACTATTGTCAGGGAACATGCCAGGATTATAACCAAGAAAAATTGACAGTTTAATTGATGTTAAATAAATGGTATTTCTTGTCCCTGCATTCTAGATTGGTTTGATACCCATTTTTTAATGCAATGTGGACATTTCTTTGAGAAAGAGTGATTGATACTTTTTAAATTATTAAACAGTAACTCCTTTTTATTTTATTGATGACATAACCAAAGGAGAATTTCAAAACTAGGAATGTATTATTGATTTAGTTTATTGCTCTCCTCCATTGTAAGATCCAGCATATCCGTGTAAATATTTAACTTTGATCCTACTCACTTTAGGTATCACATTTGCTTATTGGTAGACATAGAGTGGTCAAATTTCCAAATATAATTGTTTCAATTAATGAATTTATTCAGCAAATATTTGTTGAGAATTAGACACTGTTTCAGATGTTAGGGATAAAATAGTAAAAAAAATACACCAAGATTCCTGCTTTCAGGGACCTTACATACTGGCCATGTCTGGAGATAGACATGAGCAATAATCATAGTAAGTAAGTGATATATTAGAAGGTGATAAATCCTATAGAAGAAGAAGTAAATCAGGGTAAAGGGCATTGGAAGTATAGAAGGTTGGGTGTAGTAGTTTTAAAATAGAATGCTCAGGGCACGTCTCATTGAGAAGATGCCATTTGAGCAAAAATGTTAAGGAGGTAAAGGAATTAATCATTCAATCAATTTGGGAGAAAAGAGTTCCAGGCAGAGGGAACAGTCGGTACCAAGGTCCTAAAGCAGAAAGGTATTGAGGAACCGCAAGGAGGACTGCGGCAGAAACAGTTAGCATGGAAGTGCAGGGTTTGTAGGCTATTGGAGGAACTGGGCTTTCACTTTTAGTGAAATGGGAGTCAATACAGGATTTTATGTATATTCTCCATATATATTATATACTAGAGGCCCAGTGCACAAAATTCGTGCACAGGGGTGGTGGTGGTGGTCCTCTAAGCCCAGCCTACACCCTCTCCAATCCGGGACCCCTTGGAGGATGTCCGACTGCCGGTGCTGGCCTGGTCGCCCCCAACTGCCCCCCCTGCTGGCCTGGTCGCCCCCAACTGCCCCCCCTCCCGCCAGCCTGGTTGCCCCTCACAGCCTGCTGTTCAGTCATTTAGTCGTCCCTCACTAACCCCCCTGCCAGCCTGGTCGCCCCATGCAGCCTGCTTATTCAGTCGTTTGGTTGTCCCTCACTAACCCCCCTGCTGGCCTGGTCGCCCCACGCAGCTTGCTGTTCAGTCATTTGGTCATCCCTCACTAACACCCCTGCCGGCCTGGTCATAGACAGCCATCTTATGAGAGCTAATTTGCATATTACCTCTTTATTATATAGGATTATATACATTTATAAATATACAGATAACTACTGTTTTTGAAGCAGCTTTCAAAGATTTTTTAAAACTTTCTTAAAATGGAAGTTCAATATATAAAACGGATAATGAACTATTCTTGTTGAATCAGTGACAAGAAGATACTGAACCCAATCTATTACTTCCCTATGTACCCCTCTTCCCCCAGCCTAACTATGCACATACTAATAGATAGCTGGAGAGGTACCTTTAAGGAATATCTCAGATTTGTTAACAGAATACTTCTTTAGAGAGATTTCAATATCATTGATTGTGTTTCAGCTTGTTATAATCATACTAGAGACTTGGTGCATGAAATTCATGCACTGGGGAGGGGTCCCTCACCCCAGCCTGCCCACTTCCCGTGGGGAGCGGGCCTAAGCCACAGTCTGGCCTCCCTCTGCAGGAGGTGACCGGGTGATCAGGGGAAGGCGCCACCTCCATCACCCCGCTGCTGCTGCCACTGCTGGCTGCTGCAGCCACCAAGGTGTTTTCATCAACATGGACTCCAGTCCCTTCACCATGAAAAAATGATAACTTTCTTTAGGCATTTTCAAGATATCTCTTTCATAGGAGATGACCTTTCTTCCTTCCTTCCTTCCTTCCTTCCTTCCTTTCTTTCTTTCTTTCTTTCTTTCTTTCTTTCTTTCTTTCTTTCTTATCCTCACCTGAGGATATTTTTTCATTGATTTTTAGAGAGCGTGGAAGAGAGAGGGAAAGACAGAGAGAAACATCAGTGTGAGAGGGACACTTTGATAGATTGCCTCCTTGCATGAGCCCTGACCTGGGCCCTGGCCTCAGGGAGGAGCCTTCAACCTAGGTACATGCCCTTGATCAGAATCGAACCTGGACCATGCGGTCTGCAGGCCGAGGCTCTATCCACTGAGTCAAACCGGCTAGGGCAGGATATGACATTTTTTAGCCCCTCCAGCTTCAGATCTTCGTTTTTCCCTCCATGAGTGAGGTGGAAAAACCCTAGGTCACCTTATTGGATTCTTATTATTCAAGTTACCAAGAACACTGCGAGTGGTGTACAAGGAGCTTAGCCAATGAGCTGTAAGAAAAGGTGTTTCCTCTGCAGCTCATGTGCAGAGGCGGGACTGTTGCTGTGCTGTCTCCCAGTGAGGGCAGCCTCCCCTGTGTGTTGTGTCTCCGCTCTGGGCGCGCAGCCTCCTCCTGAGCCAGTTGTGACTGTTATGGGTGTCTTGGCTAATTTGCATGTTACCTCTCTCTAATATATACATTCTAATCATTTTTCTCTATGTCTATACATATTCACTCTGGAATTATGAATTTCTCAAACTCTCCAGGCACATGCGCGCATGCACACACACACACACACACACACACACACACACACTTCTGCTTGTATCCATTATCATAGATGGTAATTCTTTTGCATTACGCTTTGATCCTTCCTAATAAATTCACTATAAACCCCTTTATGATCTGGTCTTCAAATATCCTACCTCATTTTCAACCCTATCCATTAGTTATCTGGATTTAACTATACAGTCTATAGATTTTCTGATATTTTCTAAATACTTCAAGTTTCCTCAGTTCAGAATATTTATTTGCTGTTTTCTGATATATTCTTCCCTCTCTTTTATTTTCTTTTTATCTTCAGGTGTCAGCCTAAAGGTGACCTCTTCTATCCCACAGCACTCCATTTATTTCCATCATAACAGGTATCATAATTTATTTTCCTATTGATTGTCTGTCTTCCCCACTAAAATATAAGATCCAGAAGTAAAGGCCATATCTGTCTTGCTCATAACTGTACTCAATAAATAGTTCAGTATCTAGAACATATCGGGTACTAAATAAATATGTTTGGGTGGATAAATGACAATGTACAAATATTAACATGTAGATATCACACTTAGAGTGAGAATGACACATATGTCATATATGTCACATATATGGAAAGCAAGGCTTAATTAACTGGGATGCATGGAAGGGAACTTGTAAATAAATTCCAGTTTTGGGCAGTGGGACCATGTCTTGGCTTGGGAGGTAGTTATGGTAAATAAAACATGTAATTTGGAAATTACAGCAACAGACAAAAGGTGGTATTCCAAAAAAGCAGTCCATCTTGTTGGTTCAACTTGGATTAAAAGTGGTGTACTTTCTGGATGGTTGCAGGGAGCATGGTAATGGAATTCCAGAAGCAGATGGGATGATTTTCTTTTTTAAACTGTAAAGGTATTTTTTTCCTATGAGTTCAAATAGAAGTTAAATTATGTGACAGCTAAAAAAGCAAATGCAATTTTCTCCCTTTATTTTTCATCTCTCCTGGCTTACATTTGTTTTTTGTCTTTTCTCTTTTGTTAATTGTTGTTGATCTCATTGTATCTGGGACAGTTTCTGTGGAGTTCTGTGCAATTTGGAATATATCTGCATATTTGGTATATTAATCAGGATTATTCAGAGGAACAAAACCAGTAGGATCTGTGTGTGTGTGTGTGTGTGTGTGTGTGTGTGTGTGTAAGGAGATTTGTATTAAAAAATTGGCTCATGTGATTATCGAAGCTGGCAAGTCCAAAATCTGCAGGGTGAGCTGGCAGGCTGGAAACCCAGGAAGAGCTGATTTTGCAGTTCAAATCTGAAGGCCATCTGCTGGCAGAATTCCCATTGCTCCAGAGAGGTTGGTCTATTGTTTTTATTCAGGCCTTCAACTGATTGAATGAGGCCCAAACACATTGTAGAGGGCATTCTGCTTTACTCAAAATCCACCAATTTAAATCTGACTCTCACCCCAAAACACCCTAACGGAAACATCCAGAGTAATGTTTGACTACATATCTGGGCATCAATGCCCAGACAAGATGACACATAAAATTAACCATCACAATTGTGGTGTACTTTGATGCCACATTTCAAGACACAAGCTTATTTGGAGCAGTACAAACCATGATGGCAAAGCAACTGGAAACCATGTTATATGAAGAACAGCTGAAGAGACTGGGAATGTTTAGAAATTCTGCATCGTTCAGTCTACTGGGTTCCACCCTTGTATCATACCCAGTGTCTTTCTGAGTTGAATCATTACTTCTTACTTAGAGTGGTAATGTGAATTGTAGACATTTCATTGTCTTTTGGTTTGGAATTGCTTTAATTTCAGTTATCAATGGGTTTTCTAAGCTTGTGATGCTTTTACTTTGCCCTGTCCAAGATCTAGAGCTTAAGGAGATTTCTTATCTACCCTGGTGATTTCTGTAAAATAAATTCCAGGTTGAACACTGAGTAAAAAATTATCTCCCATTTTGCAAGAGTCATTGACTCCAGATCCTTTTTGAGCTATAAAGGTCACTCCAAAACCCTAGCAGCCTAGGGCTTTGCTGTTAACCATTTCATGTCCATATCCATGGCCACATTTCAACTACTTCTCCAATAATAACAAACAAAACCAAACATAATCATGTTAGGAAAGATTTCTTTTTTCTGTGACCATTAGACCTTTTATTTGCTGGTGATCCAGAGTTTATTGTATTCATTTTCATTGGCACCATGGTGACTAGCATGAATATGAGAACTGTAATTCATTCATTCACCTGTTTATTGAGTATCTATTTGTGCCAAGCACCTGTAAGTGCTTGGAGTTCAGTGATGAACAAGTCATAGAAAACCCTAATTGAAAAAAAGATAGCAAGAATGGTTATTATTGATGTTTTGTTTTTATCCTGATGAATTTTTCTTAATTCTATACCTATAGATTTATATATGAAAGAAAAATGGATTATCTTTTTAAGCTTTTACCAGTTTAACAGATAAAAGAACTAGTACCCTTGTTAAAATGTAAAGATTTAGAGAAGAATAAAATTCACAATAGTATAATATAATTTCACAATAACAAATACCATCTCATTGATTATCTCTGTATAATTAAAAATTTCCCAGCCTTTGCCATTGGCTCCTACTTCTGGCAAAATGAAAAATAACTCATATCTCTGTAGCAAGAAATTAATTAGTGGCATAGGACTCAATCAAATACATGTTTATATCATTTACTTGGAAATTTGTGTTATGGAATTAGCACAAACCCCTTTCCCAGTATTCATGGAGAGAGTTGAATTTTAAGTGTCCTTATGATAGATTCTATTAAGAAGATTAAGCACAAATATGTTTTATACAAGAAATGCTAAGTGGATTGACAGCATATTGGTGCTGAAATTTTCTGGTCAAATTCTGTATTTTCACACACACACCAGTAGCCCTGCGTGCGAATCCGTGTGCCAGTAGCTCGCCAGTAGCTTGTTGCCTCCCTCCAGTAGCTCTCCGTCCACTGCCCCGCCCTCCTGTAGCTCCCCCACTCCCCTCCCCCCGCCTCCCCCTCATAGCTTGCTGCCCTGACCCCTCCTGTAGCTCTCCACTGCCCGTTTGTAGCTCGCTGCCTTACCCTCCTGCTGATCCGTGACCCGGCCATTACACGGTGGGTCATTACGCTTCATGGTGTAATGACCATTTGCATATTACATCTTTATTATATAAGATTTTTTTCAAATATTGATGCCTTACCTTGTCTCAGAACTCATGTGAGACTTTCTAGCATGCTTGTACACCCTTTAAATTTTCCTCAAACTCTATAATAAGTGTTCATTTTAGCTTCTCCTAAGTTCCATGTAAGACCTATGTGACACATTTTGTCCTAAGGCTAGCCATACCACATCCATTCTAAAGTCTTGGAGGAAACCATGAAAATTCTTTTAGATCTTTCTCTCTGTAGCCTCTGTTTACCCTCTTTGTAGTGCATTATGTTTTATTTTCCTAAGGCCATTCAGTGTGTAAACCCCAGCTCCCTATTTTGTCTTTGACTGTAGGCTTCTATATTATTAAAGTCTGATACTCTTCAATTTTGTTAGAAAAGAGAAGTTAATCCTTTCTTTTTTCTCCAGGAAGCTGCTTTTTCTTTGTTCTTCCAGAAATATTTTTTAGGTCTCACCTTCCTGTTTCCCAGTAATTTCTCTTTTGTCTTATTTTGTAAATCAGTCTTCTAGTCCTGTCTCTCTACATTGCATATCTAGATTATAGTTACTATAGTAGTGATACAATTTGACTCTACAAAATAGTTTACATATCTATGACAATTGAAGATAAGGTGTGACAGTATGATTTATGAATTATTATTTTTTTCTGGTCAAAATAATTAAATGGAGATCTTCTCACTTGGGCACAATCATAGAAGGACTAGAGGCCCGGTGCACGAAATTCGTGCACGGAGGGGGGTTGTCCCTCAGCCCAGCCTGTACCCTCTCCAATCTGGGATCCCTCAAAGGATGTCCGACTGCCCGTTTAGGCCCGATCCCAGGTGGGATCGGGCCTAAACGGGCAGTTGGACATCCCTCTCACAATCCAGGACTGCTGGCTCCCAACTGCTTGCCTGCCTGCCTTCCTGATTGCCCCTAACCGCTTCTGCCTGCAGCCTGATCACCCCCTAACCACTCTGCTGCCAGCCTGTTTGCCCCCAACTTCCCTCCTCTGCCAGCCTGGTTACCCCTAACTGCCCTCTCCTGCAGGGTTGATCACCTCCAACTGCCCTCCCTTGCAGGCCTGGTCCTTCTCAACTGCCCTCCCTTGCAGGCCGGGTGCCTCCCAACTGCCCTCTCCTGCTGGCCATCTTGTGGTGGCCATCTTGTGTCCACATGGGGGCAGGATCTTTGACCACATGGGGGCAGCGCTATTGTGTGTTGCAGTGATGATCAATCTGCATAGTACTCTTTTATTAGATAGGATAGAGGCCTGGTGCAGGGGTGGGGGCCAGCTGGTTTGCCCTGAAGGGCGTCCCGGATCAGGTGGGGGTTCCCTTGGGGTGTGGGGCGGCCTGAGCGAGGGGCCTGTGGTGGTTTGCAGGCTGGCCACGCCCCCTGGCAACCCAAGCAGAGGCCCTGGTATCTGGAATTTATTTTCCTTCTACAATTGAAACTTTGTAGCCTGGAGCGGAGCTAAGCCTGGGGCTCCCTCCGAGGCTGGTAGCCATTTGTGTTGGGGTTATAATTGAAACTTTGTTGCCTTAAGCGGGTGGGCCCGGCCAGGGTGTGCAGAAAGCTTTGCTTCCCCTGTTGCCAGCGGCAACCCTGCTCTCTCAAGCTCCATTCTGCCGCCATTTGTTTGAATTTGTTTACCTTCTATAATTGAAACTTTGTAGCTTGAGTGGAGGCTTAGTCCTGGCAAGGGCAGGCAGAAAGCTTGGCTTCCTCTGTTACCTAGGAAACCTTGCTCTCTGTGGCCGTAGCCATCTTGGTTTGGGTTAATTTGCATACTCGCTCTGATTGGATGATGGGTGCAGCTTGTGGGCGTGGCTTGTGGATGTGTCGGAGGTATGGTCAATTTGCATATTTGTCTATTATTAGATAGGATACTCATTATCTTAGGGCTTGCCAGTAATAGTAGATATTGAGAAAATCAAAAGCCTTGACTTTTACTTTCAGCAATGACTGATTAACTAGTGCTAGACTGACCTTTCCATAATAAACACTCCTCTCCCTCCTGGACAAAATATATGAAACTAGTATTTTCAGACATTGTATAACAGGTAATGCAGGGCTGCAGTGTCTGAGAGAAGGGAATTAAGGTAGATATGTCCTAAAATTGCCCAGTATTTTGGCTGGAAGCACTTACTGGACAATGGTGCACAGAGGTGGAACCCAGACAGAGTATGGCCACCTTGCTGAGCAAGAAGATAGATATGAAAGTTTAAGAAGGGGTAAGCAACTGGAATATATGGGGCAGAGGACCAAAGAGGAGGGAGCTAATCAAGAAAAGAAAGCCATAAATTTGCATAGATGTCCCTTTGAGTATTTGACTGAATAGTGAACTATATATGTGTAGAGTGAGACTCTATAAGACCAGACAGAGACCAACTACAGGGAAGCTGTATGCTGAACAACCATCAGAGTTTTACAGGGTTGGGAGATGTTTGAATTCTGACCAACTAGGATATAAAGGCCTGTTGCAATGAGGGAATTCAGTAGGGACTCCCCAAAAGGCTAGACTTATAGTTTTAGTCCTAAGAAGGAGGGCTAAAACTAGCCCTAGAGTAAAGTCCATTGTATATTCATCTTAATAAAGTTGAAAAAGAAACTTCAGAATGATCAGGTTAATCTCCAAGAAAATTAATTGCCTGCCAGAACAAATCTCAACTCTTTTTAATGAAACATATAAAAATCACTCAACAATAAAATTCATTGTCCAATATCCATAAAAAATTACTAGACATGCAATGTGACTCATAGTCAGGTGAAAAATTCTTTAATAGAAACAGACCTAGAAATGACAGAGATGATGGGATTAACAGACAAGGATTTTTAAAGCAGCTGTCTATATACATAAAAGGCTAAGTGTCCGTCCATCTGACCGGTAGCTATGATACGCACTGACCACCAGGGGGCAGACGCTCAATGCAGGAGCTTCCATGATGCACACTGCCCATCTATATATATAAAAGCCTAATATGCACAGTGTCCCCTTGGGAGTTCGACTGACTGGGAGTTCGGTTGCTCACTATGACATGCACTGACCACCAGGGGATGGCGCAGAATGAAGGAAGGCCCCAGCTGGCAGCCAGCAGCCGGTGAAGGGCAGCCCTGGCTTGCAGCCAGCAGCTGGGGAAGGGAGGCCCCAGCCAGCAGCCACTAGGGACCCTACCTGTGCATGCATTTTGTGCACTGGGCCTCTAGTTTAAAAGTAAATGGCACCGTGGACCTGGCACCGACAAACCAACACTCGGCTTCCCTCAAGTGGGACACAGGCCCTGCCCCTACCCCGGAGCGACACCTCACCAAATTGCAGCCAATGCTGATACGACCCCATGGTGCAAAATGTGCACACAGCCAAGCCCAGCCTGGAAACAGTGGCTGTGGGCACCAGGTAATGACGTCACGTAGCAATGCCTGGCTTCCTCTCCCTAGTGACCAGCCTCCTTGGAGTTTCTTCAGCCCAGGAACCCGACTTACTTTATAGCCAGGTGCAGACATTTTACAATTTAACCAAATGTTTGTAAAGCATTTTCACATGCCTCATCTCATTTGATCCTCACAGAAGTCCTGGAGTAGGTAGATAGGAGACACGGTAGAATCCTATTTTCTTTTCATTAGCTGGAAAATGGAGATTTAGAAAGTTTAGAAACTTGACCTGACTGAAAATAAGTAAGAAATGGTGGAACTTGAAAATGACTTCAGGTTTTCTCACTGTGCAGAATATAGTCAAACACTGCTACAGTGAAATATTTTACCCTTTGTTCTTCCTGCGTGATCTACAATAATAATCTGCTTCATGTTGATATTTACTGCTGTGTTGCTGACAATTACCTGAAAGAGAAGTTGGGGTGCTTCACTGGGCTGGAAAAAGTTTAGCTAAATCAGAAAGCAGGTCTAATTAAGCAAGTTTATTCTATATATATAAAAGGCTAAGTTGACTCACGCATGTGCGATACATATAAAGCTCTCGCTGGTGCCAATCACATGCAACACATGTGTTTTGATCTGTCATTGTCGATTGTGAATTTGGTTGACACTTCTATTATAGAGAAAGGGTGAATAGCAATATTAAAATATTTCTTCTAATTAATTTTCTTTCAATGTGCCTGCATCCATGTACCAGGACACTAGTTCTAAATAAGTATAAAGATTTGGAATGGGAATGGAGATATAGGCAAATAACGAGAGTTTCAGAATTTTCTTTCTTTTTTTTTTTTGTAATTCTCACTGGAGGATATTTTTCCATTGATTTTTAGACAGAGTGGAAGGGGGCAGAGGAAGGAGAGAGAGAGTAACATTGATTTGAGAGAGTCACATCAACTAGTTGGTGATCAAACCTACAACCAAGTTATGTTCCCTTGACCACTTGATTGGAATAGAATCTAGTATCCTTCAGTCCATGGGCCAATGCTCTATCTACTGAGCCAAACTGGCTAGGACTGCTTTGGCATTTCCTATATAGATTTCTCCCTTGGAATGAATTCTGGGGAGAGTGATGGTAAATCCCTTCTCCTCCTCTTCTTCTAGTGGGTTTACTCTTTGTGAATCACTCTTTCTCTCTGGGACTTTGGTAGATTTTCTGAGGTTTACCACACCATAGCAACTGGGGAGCAAAAGAGCAGAGAATATGGAGGGCTGGTATGGCATGGAGAGTGCCCGCTGACATCCCTAGGACCTTTGTGGTCCAACAAGTGTATAAAGAAATCAGTGAATATTTATTTCTCTGAGTCCACAAGAACTGAAGGATCCAGAATATAGGTGAGAAAGAGTCAGCAGACTTGAAGGAGTTTATCAATCTCTCAGTGGGGTACGAAGACCACTAAGTGAGATGGGGGAGCATCAGAAGAGAATGCTGCTGCATCGCAGTTAATGACCAACACAGTGGGGAAACATGATTTTTAAGGATACCAAAAATGGATTAATTTAAAATTGCAAGTGGACAACTCTTCTATCCATATGTCATAATATCATTATTTAAGTCCCCCAGCTCAACAACAATCAGGGAGGAGGAAGAGGACAAAGGGAAAGCAATCATAAATAGTACAGAGTTTTCATTTTGGTAAATCTGTTTGTCTCTAGTTAAACAAGCTAAAAGAAAATGACTTTCTGTTCCCCAGTTGTTTTTCTAAGCATATAGCTTTAAATTTGTTACTGGATAGTTTCAGAGATGTGCTCATTTCTGTAGAGGAATAAACATGAAGCCAGACTACAAATCTATGAGAAACTAATGTACTTTGTGTAGGTAAGCAATTTAAAAACGAATATGTATGTACATAATTGAGAGGAAAGGTAAAAAAATCACAGTAGACAGCTAAAAATAAGTGTTTTTCTGTATCATTTTAGAGAAGATGTGATGATTAAGTACTTGTATTCTTCATTTTGCCTTATCAGCAGAAACACAGCTGCAATAAAAAACTCCATTTACCCTATCAATGTGAGCTGAGAGAACTGAATCCTATGTCTACCCTACATAGGATGATTTAAGGGGAATACATATTTAGACTCAGCCTTAATAGTCCCTGGCCACTCACATGGTAAGATTCATTATTACCTCATCATACTATAATTTATCTGGGACAGAGACTTTCATTTCTTCAAGATTTTATTTTAAAATGCTATCTAGTTTTAGGTCACCTGAACTTTGTTGGTTCTCAGTTCCTAAAATAATCTGGGCATTTCCAGCTTTAAATTCCCATGACAGTGTGTTATTTTGGGTTTCAAAACCATTCATGTTGGGAAAGAATACTTTCTTTTCAGAGAAAAAGACCCTACAGTGTAATTTTCTCATTAACATCAAATTGACTCATTAATTCATCCTCCTATGCCAATAGTTTGGGAAGAAAATTAAACTAACAACTAAAACAAATTGCTTCCCTTTTTTAGGAATTAGCAACCTGAAGAGAATGCTTATGTTGTGCTTAGTGCTTATAGCTCTATAATGCTCTATATACATGTTTAATAGCACAAATCAAATGATTGCATAATGGGAAGTTTTATATACATACTTACATAGATATCAGTACATACATATAAATAAATGCCATGGCCTTTTGGCATAAAATTTGGAAATTAAAAGAAAGGTGGAAGTTGTTACCATATCTTTTTAATGTTACTTAGTCAATCCACACTGGTTCATAAATTCCTGAACATTTTATGCTTCATGCATCTGAAATCCCCACTTTCTTGGTTATCATCCTCCTTGATCTCTGAAACTCTGAGCCACTATAGTTCTTATCCAATTTCGATTATTACTGTTCCCCTGTCCCTTTCACTGGTTTCTCTTATTTGTTATACTTTTAAAACTCCTGCCACCTGCTTTTTTCACTCTTTCCTTTCAGATATTTCATTCATTATAATGACATAACCATCAAATAACTGACAATAATCAAATCATCATCTCTAGGCCTTCCCCGTCTTGTTAGCTGCACATTTGTAACTGCAGTGATCTGTCAGAGGTTTCTATTTGGACATCCTGTCACTAGTTTGAAAATTCCATTTCTAAAGTGAAACACATCATTTTGCTGTCAACACTAAGGCATAACTGACAATATTTTAAACTATTTAACGTTTTGCTGCTTTGGATTTTAAGTCCTCAGCCCTTTTTTTGGATTTTTATTTTTTTGGGATTTTAAGCCCTCTGCCCTTTTTTGGGGGGGTTGGAAAAGTAGTTTTCAGAGAGACAAAACCACTTCATCCTTCCTTTTAATTGCTTCAACACCTTCTATGTGATATTTTTGGGCCATAGGAAGATACTCCACAATTTTCAAAGATGCAAGACAGAAAACTGCAAGGAAGCAAAGCATAGAGAATTTTGGGTGGCCCTGTATTATTCAAGCAATTCAAACAAAATGTAAACGCTATATAATAAATACAAAGTTATAGTTGAGTTTGGGCAGGCTGGTCAAAGATGAAAATATCAAGAGATTGTGCCCTATTCCTATTCTTGCCATTGATACATGACACACTAGGTTTTTCCTTCAAATTCTACAAAACACTTAATAAACGCAGTTGTTCCCCTCAGTGCATTTCCTCCTGAAAGCTTTTGCTTCTTTGTCATTTTGTTATTAAAATCTGTGACATGATCCCAATGTCTATCTTAGTTAAAGGATTAATGAGTATAGTGGAGAGGCATGGTAAAGACATGTTATAATTTTGATTTTGGTATACCCAGTCTCATATTTCTGTCCTCTGATCCGATTCCTCTCTGATCATATTTTCCTTCTTTTCTTAGGAGAGATATTCCTGATACTGGTATCATTTACTTCTGTCTTAGTTTACTGATTCTCAAACTTTAGTGTATATAGATGTAACTTAGAGGAGCTAATTTAAAATGCAGGTTACAAGTCACCAAAGATGCTGATTTAGTAGGTCTAGGGTAAGAATTTTAAGAGGTTCACTAGTTGTTGATATGCAGGATGTTGTAAGATTATGCTGTGAACAACATTGCTTAGTGAATTTAAGAAAATGTGTTTCCTTTCCCAAGTTATCTGTGCATATTAACTTCTATTTATTCTTTTTTAATTTTTTAAATTTTTTTGGAATACAAGTTGTATGCCACTGTGCATGGAATTTCAGATATCAATCTGTATGGGAAATATTAAAGGGCAGAGTAAATAAAAATCTAGGTATGTGAAGGTTGTGATTTAAAGAAAAGTTTTAAAACAGTATTAAAATATGTATTTCCTCTAGACAACTTATTTTTTAACAACTAAGTAGAAACTAATCAGGGGGTCAATCTTATTTGTATAACTCAGTGGAACAGCTAGGCTGTAGTTAGCCAAGTGAAGAGATGGGTAGGATTCTGTTTTTAGTCTCTTATCCGTTTGTTACTTTTGAGGAAACAAGAAATATTATTGAGATTGGTCAGGAAAGCGTCCCCTTTTTATTATGGTAAAATATACATAACACAAAATTCACTATTTTAACCATTTTTAAGTGACAATTCTGTGGTGCTAGGTACATTTACATTGTTGTGTAGTCATCACTACCATTATGCTGCGAACAACACTGCTTAGTGAATTTAAGAAAATGTGTTTCCCCAACTGAAACTTTGTACTCATTAAACACAAACTCATTCCTCTCTTCTGCCAGTCCCTGACAACAATTATTCTACTTCTGTCTCTGTGAATTTGACTACTATAGGTGCCTCAAATAAATGGACTCATACAATAGTTGTTCTTTTGTGACTGGCTTATGTCACTTAGTGTAATATCGTCAAAGTTCATCCATCTTGTAGCATGTGTCAGAATTTTCTTTCTTTTGTAAGGCTGAATAATATCCCATTGTATGTATACTAGTATGTCACATTTTGTTTATCCATTAATCTATTGATGGACACTTGGGTTGTATACAACTTTTGACTTTTGTAAAGAATGCTACTATGAATATGGGTGTGCAAATACCTATTCAAATGACAAAGCCTATTTTTTAATTAAGGAGGAAAAACACTGGAAGTTCATTTCTATGCTTTTGAAATTCATACAGTTTTTCCACTCTGAGCCAGCTACTCATAAAGTGGGCATATGCTACCATGGTACCTGCTTGCAGAACACAAAAATCCCTTGGTGGAAGGTCTGCTGCATTACTATTTATTTATGTTCTGTTCTGACACAAATAATGTACTTGCTCAACAGAGAGTGAAGTCTGCAATTGAAACACCACTCCGGAACTGGAGTACAGGGTTGCCAACCAGTGACCTGGAACCAATCAATATGCAGTAGCACCACAGCATGCATAATACAGAGGCACCCATTAAATCTTAAGCAGTCTTATTTCTAGCTCAGCTTTTTCTGACCTCACAAGAAAGAAACGAAGCAAGTCTTATCAGTGATGCAGAACCAAAAGCATTGAGTATAAGTTGAATGTGCTTTCAAAAAGAGGTAAGCATAGAAAGAAGGAAGACAGAGACAACCAGAGCCTTTGCTGGACCATTTGGTTAAGTGGAGGCCTACAACTGAGAGAACCTTGTTTTGGGGTATCTCCTCTGGGTAGATTTCCTGACTCCCCCAGACAGCACCTTATGACTGGCTCATCGTAACACCCTCTCCTGGTTGAAAAGGAAATAAAGCACTTTCCTAACCCTCCTGGAGTTTACACTCTGATTATGGAGAAGAGGACAGTTCAATAAAAGCAAAGCAACCAAGAAATACAAGATAAAATGAACAGCAGAGACAATTATGCTTTAGAGAAAAAGGGAATCTCTATGGCTGGTGCATTTGGAAGCTTCTCAGACAGAAGTTGGAAGGGAAAGTGTTTAGTTGAAATTTGAAGAATAGGTTGGATCTGGATGAGTGGAGAAGGAGGCACTCTCTGAGTGAAACCTTAACTTGTTTTTTTTTAAAAAAATATATATTTTATTGATTTTTTTACAGAGAGGAAGGGAGAAGGATAGAGAGTTAGAAACATCTATCAGCTGCCTCCTGCACTCCCCCTACTGGGGATGTGCCTGCAACCAAGGTATATACCCTTGACCGGAATCGAACCCGGGACCCTTCAGTCCGCAGGCCGACACTCTATCCACTGAGCCAAACCGGTTAGGCTGAAACCTTAACTTGTATACGTTAGTCCAAAGATTGAAGGCAAAATTTGGTCAGGTTTCTCCCCCAGCCCCACCTTCCACCCCTTAGTATTAGAATGCCCCCCCTCCCCCCCAAAAAAAAAGAAAAGAAAAAAAAAAGCTGACAGTTTTAATCCAAGCAGCTCTCCCCTTTATGAACACTTCCACACTTATTAAAAAAGCTTCCTTTCCTTAAGTTTTTAAAAGATAATTAGACATCACAGTTTGAGGAGTTTATTTCTTTTCAAGGACTTGTTATAGTGTCAGGAACAATTTAGCCATCTTTTACAACTTCGCAAATTGGGTCAATCTGTGTAAAATTTATAGGTTAAATTCTCACTACATATCAGAATATCCGGTTGGAGTTTGGCAGAACTGGTTCTTTAGATTCATTGATAGCTTTATGCAAAGGTTGCCAAAGGAGTTAAGAACAAAAGAAACTTCATGACTTTTTATATCTGGTGAACTTGTTGGTAGTTTTGCAGATTTCTTCTTATCTTTGAATCAGCAAGTAGCTTGTGAATGAGCACAATAAATACTCACTAAAGAGCCATAAAAACAAATAACCATTGAGCATTCACTGAATAGGGAATTTACACATTTCGCTAAAGTAATTAACATTCCTTTTTCTTGTTTCGAGTTTTGTTTTTACCCACATTCCCTTAATGCTGCTTTAAGTCAAATAGTTTAAAATAAGAGTCTCTAGAATTGGATCTTTCTTAAGTGGTAGAAATACTGAGGTTAATTAGAACAAATCTATTTGAAGCTGTTGAGTACAGATCAGTGGTCTTGACAGTTTCCAAGGAAGTCTTGCTCATGTCTCACAATAGGCCTGGATTTTAAGACATGGAGGACCCTGCCATTACTCTGGAGCTCCGATTTGTACTGCATGTTTGTGAAAACAAAGCACACAGAGGTCTAATGACTTGGAAGCATTATCCTGAGTTTGGAGGACCTCTTCATTCTCATCTTGCTTTAGAAACAGCTAGTACAAGCTGTGTCACCCCAAGTGGAGTTAAGCCGAGGCTTCACAGAAATGCTCTGAAAGTCTAGCCTTGTGGTTGAGAAAAAGCAAGAATTTCTAGAAATTAAATGTCTATAACCTCTGAACCAGAGGGTGTCAACTAAAAGAGATACCCCCCCTATCATCCCAAAAGCACGTCTTTTACAAATACAACGGCTCTCAAACTTTTGATCGTTTTCCAGTGGAATTAGAACTTGGAGATAATAATAAAGTATCCCTATTAATCTCCCCCCTCTACCCTCCACCCCTCACTCCAGGATTGAATTTCATATAACTGTTTTAACAATAGAAGTGTAAGTGACTTATATTAGAACACATATCATGCTTGTCTTAAAGACCTGCCAGTGCAAAATTATAGACCCAAAATATTGCAGGTATAAACATAACATCTTTATAAACAGAAGGGTAATGAAATTGTCATCAACCACTGGATTGATAATGTTGATGCTAAAGAAAACATTCTTTATGATTAAAAAACAAGAATTGAAGTAATCAACAAATAGAAGAAATTCATTCATTTAGCCCACAAATATATGCTGAACACCTGCAGTGTTCCAGAGATACCATGGACTGGGCACATAGTAGTGAAAGACCAGACATGACCATTGGTCTTGCAGAGTTTATAATTTAGTGGGGTGACAGACTTTAACCACATTAATTACAATTATGGAAAATGGTATGGAATAAAAGTATACTGTGTTATTGTTATGATAGTGTATAATGTCTGTGAAGTAATTTGGGAATACAACATAATTTTTATAAAAGCTAAAAAGGCTAAGAGCGGAAGATTCTAGTATTGGGTCAGTTTCTTTTTAATTTAAATTCTTTATTGTTTAAAGTATTACATAAGTCTCCTTGTTCCCCCATTGACCACTCCCTGGCTGCCCCCACCCCCAGCACATGCCCTTAACCCCCCACCCCTGGCTGTGTCCATTGGTTATGTTCATATGCATGCATACAAGTCCTTTGGTTGATCTTTTACCCCCTCATGCCGTCCTCCCCCCCCCCCCCCCGCCTTCTCTCATAGGTTGGACAGTCTGTTCAATGCTTCTATGACTCTGGTTCTATTTTTATTTTTATTCATCAATTTATGTTGTTCATTATATTCCACAAATGAGTGAGATCATGTGACATATATCTTTCTATGACTGGCTTATTTCACTTAGCATAATCTCTCTAGTTCCATATATGCTGTTGCAAATGGTAAGAATGCCTTCTTTTTTACAGCAGCGTAGTATTCCATTGTGTAGATGCACCACAGTTTTCTAATCCACTCATCTGCTGATGGGCACTTAGGCTGTTTCCAAATCTTAGCTATTGTAAATTGTGCTCCTGTGAACATAGGGGTGCATATATCCTTTCTGATTGGTGTTTCTGGTTTCTTGGGATATATTCCTAGAAGTGGGATTACTGGGTCAAATGGAAGTTCCATTTTTAATTTTTTGAGGAAACTCCATACTGTTTTTCACAGTGGCTGCACCAGTCTTCATTCCCACCAGCAGTGCACAAGGGTTCCTTTTTCTCTGCATCCTTGCCAGCACTTGTCATTTGTTCATTTGTTGATGATAGCCATTCTGACAGAGATGGTACCTCATTGTTGTTTTGATTTGCATCTCTTGGATTATTAGTGACTTTGAGCATGTTTTCATATGTATCTTGGCCTTCTGTATGTCCTCTTTCAAAAAGTGTCTATTTAGGTCTTTTGCCCAACGTTTTGATTGGATTGTTTATCTTCCTTTTGTTAAGTTGTATGAGTTCCCTATCAATTTTGGAGATTAAACCCTTATTGGAGATAACATTGGCAAATATGTTCTCCCATGCAGTGGGCTTTCTTGTTGTTTTGTTGATGGTTTCTTTTGCTGTGCAGAAGCTTTTTATTTTGATGTAGTCCCATTTGTTTATTTTCTCCTTAGTTTCCATTGCCCTAGGAGCTGTATAGGTAAAGATATTGCTATGACAAATGTTTGCTATTTTGCTGCCTATGGCTTCTTCTGAGATTTTTCTGGTTTCCCATCTTACATTTAAGTCCTTTATGCATTTTGAGTTTATTTTTGTGTATGGTGTAAGTTGGTGGTCTAGTTTCATTTTTTTGCATGTATCTGTCCAATTTCCCCAACACCATTTATTGAAGAGACTATCTTGACTCCATTGTATGCTCTTGCCTCCTTCGTCAAATATTAATTGAGTATAATGGCTTGGGTTGACTTCTGGGTTCGCTGTTCTATTCCATTGGTCTATATGTCTGTTCTTATGCCAGTGCCAGGCAGTTTTGAGAACAGGGGCTTTGTAGTATAGCTTGGTAACTGGTATTGTGATCCCTCCAACTTTGTGCTTCTTTCTCAAGACTGCTGCAACTATTCGGGGTCTTTTTTTATTCCAGATGAATTTTTGGAAGGTTTGTTCTAGGTCTTTGAAGTATGCTGTTGGTATTTTAATGGGGATTGCATTGAATCTATAGATTGCCTTGGGTAGTATGGACATTTTAATGATGTTGATTCTACCAGTCCATGAACATGGGATATTCTTCCATTTGTTTATGTCTTCCTCTATCTATTTTTTTTCAGCATCCTGTAATTTGCTGAATACAGGTCCTTTACCTGCTTGGTTAAATTTATTCCTAGGTATCTTAATTTTTTTTTGTTGCAATGTTTTTTTTTAATTTCTCTTTTTTGTGGGTTCATTATTGGTGTATAAAAAAGCCATATATTTCTGAGTGTTGACTTTGTATCCTGCTACATTGCCGAATTCATTTGTTATTTTTTTTTAAATTTCTTTATTGATTAAGGTGTCACACATTTGTCCTCACCCCCCCATTCCCATCCCACACCCCTCCCCGTGGATGCCCCAACCCCCTGTTGAACTCAACCATTGGTTAGGCTCTTATGCATGCACACAAGACCTTTGGTTGATCTCTCCCCTCTCCCCCCACCCTCCCCCATCCTCCCCCTGAGGCCTGACAGTCCGATCGGTGCCTCCTTGTTTCTGGTTCTGTTCCTGTTCATCAGTCCATGTTGTTCATCATTTCCCCTAGATGAGCGAAATCATGCGCCACTAGAGATATACTTATAAGAATTGAATGTGCGACGAGCAATAATAGTTATGCTGACAGGCAAATGAATCAGTCTGTAGTGAGTTTCCCCCTGGACCAACAGTTCCCTTGAGACCCAATATCAATGTCCACCAGTTCCTCATGAGTACATGTCGGCACCGACCCCTCAGCTCTGGATGGTGGACAAATGGTGGCAATGCAGGTCCGACTCCCTCTGGTTTGGTCTCGGCCGGACCCAGGGGCACGGCTTCACCCGGATCCAGGGGCCCACGGCCTCACCCGGACCCGGGGCCAGGCTCACCCGGATCCAGGGGTCCGCGGCCTCACCCGGACCCGGGACCCAGGCTCACCCGGATCCAGGGGTCCGCGGCCTCACCCGGACCCAGGACCCAGGCTCACCCGGATCCAGGGGTCCGCGGCCTCACCCGGACCCGGGACCCAGGCTCACCCGGATCCAGGGGTCCGCGGCCTCACCCGGACCCGGGACCCAGGCTCACCCGGATCCAGGGGCCCGCGGCCTCACCCGGACCCGGGGCCAGGCTCACCCGGATCCAGGGGCCCGCGGCCTCACCCGGACCCGGGGCCAGGCTCACCCGGATCCAGGGGCCCGCGGCCTCACCCGGACCCGGGACCCAGGCTCACCCGGATCCAGGGGCCCACGGCCTCACCCGGACCCGGGGCCAGGCTCACCCGGATCCAGGGGCCCGCGGCCTCACCCGGACCCGGGGGCCAGGCTCACCCGGATCCAGGGGCCCGCGGCCTCACCCGGACCCGGGGCCAGGCTCACCCGGATCATTTGTTAATTCTAGCAGTTTTTTTGATAGAGTTTTTAGGGTTTTCTATGTACAATATCATCTCATCTGTGAATAATGCCAATTTTACTTTTTCTTTTCAAATTTGAATGTCTTTTATTTCTTCTTCTTGTCTGATCACTATGGCTAGCACTTCCAGTACTACGTCAAACAGGAGTGGTAAAAGTGGGCATCCCTGTCTTGTTCCTGTTCTTAGGGGAAATGGTTTTAGTTTTTGTCCATTGAGTATGATGTTGGCTGTAGGTTTGTCATATAAGGATTTTTATTATGTTAAGGTATGATCTTTCAATTCCCACTTTGCTGAGAGGTTTTATCAGGAAAGGGTGTTGGATTTTGTCAAATGCCATTTCTGCATCAATTGAAATGAGTTTTTGTTTTTATAACTACATTTAAGAAATGCTTAATAAGTCATTTAGTAGGTTACTAGTAATTAGCCTCATGTGTGCATAACAGTAAGTCGATGATATTTCATGTCATTTATTCAGCCCATACAACCAAAGAAGAAACTCACAATTTTGTGTGGATACTGTCAGGAGGAAACCTTGCAACTGTCTGGACTTTTATAGAAAAAGTGTGCTGACCCCTGACCCCTAACAATTTAAGTAACTCTCTTTTAAAGCATCACTGATTCTCAATGTTACAACTTTTCTTAAAAGGTCTTAGAAAGCCGAAACCGGTTTGGCTCAGTGGATAGAGCGTTGGCCTGTGGACTCAAGGGTCCCAGGTTCGATTCCAGTCAAGGGCATGTACCTTGGTTGCGGGCACATCCCCAGTGGGGGGTGTGCAGGAGGCAGCTGATCGATGTTTCTAACTCTCTATCCCTCTCTCTTCCTCTCTGTAAAAAATCAATAAAGTATATTTTTTTAAAAAAAAGGTCTTAGAAATAAGATCCTCAGAATAGTGACCAAATCTCTTTATGATGATTAATTTTATGTCAACTTGACTGGATCATGAGGTGCCCAAGCATTTGGCTAAACATTGTTGCTGGATGTGTCTGTAAGGATGTTTCTGGATGAGATTAGCATTGGAATCAGTATACTGAGTAAATTAGATTATACTCCCAATGTGGATGGGTATTACCCAATCCATTGAGAGCTTGAATAGAACAAAACAGCAAAGGAAGGATTTCCCTTTTCTTCTGACTACTTGAGCTGGGACATGGGTCTTCTCCTGTCTTTGGTCTGAGACTTCCATCATAGGCTCCCCTGGTTCTTAGGCCTTTGGACTTGTACTGAACTACACCAGCTTTCTTATCTATTTCTTCAGCTTACAGATGGTAAATCATGGGACTTTAGCCTCCATAATTACCTGAGCCAATTTTTTTTCAATTTTTTTTATTAAGGTATTATATGTGTACATATCTTACCATTGCCCCCTTATTGATTTTTTACAGAGAGGAAGAGAGAGGGATAGAGAGTTAGAAACATCGATGAGAGAGAAACATCGATCAGCTGCCTCCTGCACACCCCCTACTGGGGATGTGCCCACAACCAAGGTACATGCCCTTGACTGGAATCGAACCCGGGACCTTTCAGTCCGCAGGCCGACGCTCTATCCACTGAGCCAAACTGGTTTTGGCCTGAGCCAATTTTTTATAATAAATTAATATCTGTGTGTGTGTGTGTGTGTGTGTGTGTGTGTGTGTGTGTGTATGCTTGTGTACACCACACATACTCTTGATTCTGTTTCTCTGAAAAACCTCCTTGACTAATAATATTCTTGTTTACAACTGCCTAACAATGGACTGATGTATACAATACTAATCAACTGGTGTTGTTCCAAAATAATTAAGGGTGATTTAAAAAAAAATTTGATGTGCTGATCCATGAATGGGCATTCATTTACTGCATGGATATACAACCAGTTAGTTGGAGGAAAAAAATATGGTTCTGAACTAATTAAATATTTTGGCAGAGACATTATCTCAGTGATCTGAATTATGTTAGAGTTTTTCCCTGGAAAATCAGGGAACAAGAGGAAAATGGACTTTACTCAAGACATTAGGAAGTCTACTCTCAGGCTTTATTCGTGTAGTAGACCTTGGGATCTACAGCCTTCTGCTAAATGCCCTTAGACTTATCATTGGCTTTATAAGCATGCACAATGGGGATCTCTCTGAGCTCCTAGACTTTCTCTGAGAGTTGACCTTTAAGGGTGTCTCCAGTCTTTCCCACATACAGAGCTATGCATTAGAGCAGTGATGGCGAACCTATGACACGCGTGTCAGCACTGACACGCGTAGCCATTTCTGATGACATGCGGCCGCTGAGGCGGCCGCATGCCGAGGATGAAACATTTGCGAAATAATGTTTTTTTTCCCTCAAAGTGACACACTACCCGAGTTATGCTCAGTTTTTTGGCGAAGTTTGACACACCAAGCTCAAAAGGTTGCCCATCACTGCCTTAGAGTATCCCTTACCACTCAATGGGCCATTGTTTCAGAGAACTCCCTTTCTCCTTGTGACAATGTTTACATCACAAATTGAGGTTTGGAAATATTATACTACAAAAGGAACAATCATATTTCAGCCCAACTCTATTTCTTCTTCAGTGCCAAGCCTGTTCCACCTAAAGGCCCAATCCTACCCACCAACTCACTAGATCTAAAATTATTTTGTTCTGTTTCATCAGACAATTAAGGAACATTTAGTCAGGATTCTACAGAGAAATAAACCAATAGAGCGTGTGTGTGTGTGAGTTTTGGTGTGTATGCATACACACACGGAGATACATATATATCATCGATGTGTATATATGTAAATGTGTGTATAGATATGTGTGTATCTATATACCAGTATATAAAAGGCTAAGTGATCATCTGACCGTCAGACTGGTAGCTATGATGTGCAATGACCACCAGGGGGGCAGGCGCTCAATGCAGGAGCTGCCAAGTTGCAGTGATTTGGCAGCAGTGGTTCTTGGGTGATGCACCCCGGAACCAGAGAAGAGGGAGCCTGATTCTGGAGTGGGTCATCCGAGAATTGCCCTCTCGCAATCCAGGACCCCTCGGGTGATATCCAAGAGTGGTTTGGGCCCAATACCTGCAGGCCAGGCCGGGGATCCCACCTGCCAGAGGGACCCCGCTCACTCCGCATATGCCCTTTAAACCGCGGCACCACCCCAGATGTGGCTGGCCAGGGAGGGATGATAGGAGGTTGGCTTCAGGGTGTGTCTGGCCCATCTTGCCCATTCCTGCCCCACTGGCCACCTTCTAGTTAATTTCCTTTCAATGTGCATGAGTCTGTGCACCGGGGTACTAGTATGTATATAATAGTATATACATACACACACATACATGTACACACATACAACAAAGAGAGAAAGGGAGAGAGATTATAATGAACTAGTAGCCCATTTGCAGGAAAATCCTGCAAGTGGCTGTTGCGGCTGCGTGCACAGCCGCTGCCACCACCTTTGCGGCCACCGCGCCTGCACCCACTCGCCACTGCCGCCCGCCCCGCTCGGCCCCGTTCCACCCCGCCCCGCCCCGCCCGGGCTTTCCCTCTGGCAGCCACCTTGCTTTCTGCTTTTCCTCCCTCTTCCTTCTAAGTTGTCTTCAGTCTTCACTCCTCCCTCTCTCAGCATATGCAAATTAACCGCCATCTTTGTTGGGAAATTTGCATACTCGCCCTGATTGGCTGGTGGGTGTGGCTTTGGCTGGTGGGCATGGCGAAGGTGCGGTCAATTTGCATATTACTATTTTATTAGGTAGGATTGGTTTATGAGATTATGGAGGCTGGTGAGTCCAAAATTTGCAGTGTGGGTCAGCAGATGGAAACTTAGGAGAGCCAGTGATATAGATGAAGTCTGAAGGCAGCCTGCTAGAAAATTCCTCTTGCTGGGGGAGGCTGGACTTTTTTTTTTTAATGTTTTTTTAAAAATATATTTTATTGATTTTTCACAGAGAGGAAGAGAGAGGGATAGAGAGTTAGAAACATCGATGAGAGAGAAACATCGATTACCTGCCTCCTGCACACCCCCCTACTGGGTATGTGCCTGCAACCAAGGTACATGCCCTTGACCGGAATCGAACCTGGGACCTTTCAGTCCAAAAGCCGACGCTCCATCCACTGAGCCAAACCGGCCAGGGTGAGGCTGGACTTTTTGATCCATTCAGGCCTTCAACAGATGGGAAGAGGCTCACCCACATAGGTAATCTGTTTACTCAGAGTTGACCAATTTAAATGTTAATTTCACCTAAAAATCACTCTTGCACTTATTAAATGCCTATTATTTGTGAGGTACTTTTTTTTCTATTTGAATCATATAGCAACCAGCATGTTAGACAATACCATATCATTTTACCGAGTAAAAATAGTTAAGCTCTGGGAGGTCAACAACATGGTTCAGGATTCCACAGCAGGTAAATGGCAGGCCCAGGATTATGAACTCAGGCTTATTTGATCCCAAGTCTGTGTTCTTTCTGTTGTGCCATAGTACCTGAGAGATAAGTTCACCTTTGAGTCCTTGGTTAAATGATGCCTTATAGGACTGGTAAGTACTGCTTACTAATATACAAAGCCACAATCTAGGCAATTTTGCCAGCTGTATCTTTTTTTTTTTTTTATACTTGGAGTGGAATATGGCAGATGTCAGGAAGCAACAGGCATCTGCTGTAGCCAAAAATCTGCACCCACATAAACATCAATTGCCTAAATGTTTTCTTTCGTATATCCTGATATTTCTCAGAAGTACACCATCTGCTCATCGAATAGATAGCAGAACATGTCTGCAGCAGTTTTTCTTGTCAAGTTATTCCTCCTCTTAAAATGCATTACTTGGTGCTTATGCATACTTAATCCAGTCCAATACAGAAGTACAAAATAACTGCCAGCTCATTACCCCAAAGGAAAGGGGCATATATGAAATGGGTTAACCATGGAGAAGCAGAATGTTTGGGGATCAAGAGTTCAGCCTCTGGTGTTTGACAGGCCTGGCTTCTAATCTCTGTTCTACCACTTACTAGCTCTGGGATTTTAGTATTTTCTTTTATTCCCCTAAGCCTTGGTTTCCTCATCTACAAAATGAAGACAATGGAAGTAGGGCTTACCTTATAGGGTTTTGGGAAAATCAAATAACGATGCTTAGCACAGCTAATATCTCGTATTAAGAATTAATAAATATTAGGTATTTTTGTCATTTTTTTTTAACTTGCATGACTTTCTCCCCTACTGTGAGTAGACTGGTTAATTGATCTTTCATTTTGTCTTATATAATACGTAAAAATGTAAAAAATCTCTTATTTTTATTTTTCAATAATGTACCTACTAAAAAATGTCATTACTATTTTCTTATTTTTTACAGAAATATATTAGCGGTGTGTTATATAATTGGAAATGGTGAACTTACTATTTGTGGTATTTTTAGACTTTCTTTTTCTTCTAGTGTTAATAAGTAATTAAAAGTCTAAAAAGCAAGTGAGCAGAATTAATTAGCTTAGCTTCATGTATTTTTCCATTTGTGTTCTCAGCCACAGGGGACAATGAGAGTTCAACCCACCTAGTTAGGCCTGGAAGGGTAAGAAGGAGTTCAGGTTCCTATCAACCCCTGATGATTCCAGTTCTGAAAACCATTTGAAATCTTTTGTTTATTTAGATCAGTGATAGCGCAAGACAAGAAATGCTCGTGCTCAGCTATGAGGAATCCCAAGTGTGTATGTACCATGTAGTATGTAACATTTAAAAATCAAACTAACCTCTCCATTTGTTTATTCAAAAAATATTGAATGTGCCTCAAGTATTTTTCTAGTTGCTAGAAAGAAAATGGTGAGCAAAAGACAAGGTCTGAGACAAGGTCTGAGACAAGGTCTAAGATCCTTTGAGGTTTAGAATAGAATGTGAGAGACATTGAGCAAGTATCCACACACACAACATAATTACAGTGAGGGGAGAATGAAAACAAGGAGGGTAGGGAGTTTGTGTTGGGAATGAGGACTTGGACTTCAAAAGAGATATTTGAATTAAGTTCTGAAGGATGAGTAGGATCTCACAAAGGGAAGATAAATAGCAAGATAAATATTTTAGAGGTATTGGTAGGTTGATTATTTCTCCTTTCCCTTCATTTCTATCTTCCTCAGTTATTACTCAAAGCTCATAGAACTGTGAAAGGTATGTTCAATTGTCATGCACTGTATAATTCTTCCAGGGGTTAAAAATACAGAAATCCTGAAATACCTTTTTTTTACTGGTTGGTTATGAGAGCTTCTATTCCAAGTTCTTTGAGTGTCCCCCCACCCAGCCCTAGACCTTCCCCCAGAACCCACCAGACCTGCCCCATATCAGCAACTAAATGGTTGATGCCTACCACAAAACGGGGTCCTCCAAGACCCCATTTCCTCATTCTGGCATGCTGGAGCCTTTTCTCCCAGGTCAATGCTTATACCATCTTGGTTGTAAAATATTTTTAATGTCACTCCTGGTTAGGATATCAACACTGCTATCTCTGTTTTATCTTCTGGGAGAGATTTATATCAGTCTCAAGAGCTAGTTTCAATTTAGTTTTCAATTTATTATCTAAAATCTTTGAAGCCATCAGCAAGGAAGCTAACTTGTCCTTTGAATGAATTACTCACTTAGTATCTCACCTTAAGTCCTTCGTTCATTGTGATTATATTTTACTTTGGGGTTGTTTATTTTAATGACAGAGTCACAGAAACTTTCATTTGTTCTTCAAACAGTTTAAAACGTGTAGATCTAACCTTAGCAGCCGATTAGCAGAGGGCACAACCTCAAATCTGTTTCTAGAGAATTAAATGCACAGTCCCAGTTAGCACATACAAAGGACTGTTGCTCTTAAAACTATTTTGGAAATTGAGAGCTAACTTGTTTCAACTCCTGTGGTTGAGCTGAGAAATTAACCAGTTCAGACATTTTTAGCTTTATTGTTGCCTGTATATCTGGAAGTCAAGTCATAGATGTTGCAGTGGGATATGTAATGAAAAGAAAAATGCTTATTTCCATTTTATGATCTTTTAAGTCATTGAAGGGTTACTTCTATAGATGTTGAAGTGAGGAATTAATGGTTTTAGAACATGTGAATGGAATCTTCTAGGGTACTTTCCTGAACTATCACTAGCAACAAGGGCTTTATCTTCAATTTTCATGTGTTGGGTATGTTTGACCTACTTGATTTTCCTTGATGAGGAAGTCAGGTTCCAGGAAGCAGCAGCTTTTCCTTTCCATATACTGTGTGTGCAGGTTTTAGAAATAAACTACATCATTAATTATTCTAAAGTGTCCATCTGAGTGGACAAACATCAGTCTTAGCCAGCAGCTTATCATTTGTACCAGTAACCATGAGTAGATAATACCGAGAGAATAAAAGACAGCTGAGCAGGTAGCCTTTGTTACTTAAAAAAAAAAAAAAAGAATTCTCAGCACAGTCTAGCAAGTTTCCAGAGACTGTGGAGAGCGAAGGAAGCAGGGGGCAGCATTTATTTCTACATCTCCACATGGCATGGGATTTTTAATGCAGTAATTATCTTAGAGTTTAATGCTAAACTCTCATCCAGCAAATACATAGCAGTTATATTTTTGGTAGGAAAAAATACAGAAGTATAAGACATCAGGAAGTTCTATTCAGATAGCAAAATATGTTCCATCAAAAGAAAATAGAAAACAAGTCCCTGAGGGAGGATGTTCATCTCAAAGGGAAAAGAAAGCAGTGAAAGCCTTCTCTGACCATCCCTGGAAAAGGAGGATGGAGGAGCATCTACATGCATTTGGAAAGAAAGGTGCTATTAAGGACAGCCAATCCAGGCAGTCTGTCCTAAGATAGATGGGTGGTGATGTTACCAGTTTATTCAGAATCTGAAAGAGTCAGCATATCACCTACTCCACTGATCCTGTGAGTATCATAACATCATAAAACGATGGAGCTTGGTGGAATTAATTCATTTGGTTTAATATGTATATTTTAATATGTGATTTTGGGTAATGGCAGATATTGTGGAGAGAAATGAAAAGCAGGGGAAGGGGATAGTGAACGAAGGATTGAGTTGTTTTAGATAGGGTAGCCAGGAATTGCTCTTTGTGGGAAAGACATTTAGTTAAGAACTTGAATGATATGAAAGTGCCAAGCATATAAATATCTTTGGGATGAGCTTGCCAGGAAAAGGGAAATGTCAGTGATCAGGGCCTGATGTGAGAATGAGTGCATATTTGAGGAACAGCCAGAAAGTTAGTGGAGTAAGTTAGGGAGGGTGGGCGAAGATGAGATGGGAAAGGTAGTTGAGGCCAGATCATATAGAGTTAGGCCTAGTAAGGAGTTTAGATTTTATTTTAAACACTAGGGGCTCAGTGCACGAATTCATGCACCTTAAAAGGAACTGTGGGCCGTGAGGCTGCGGTGAGCACGGGGTGGGTCTTGGACCATCCTCCGTAACCCCGCCCAACACCTCCTGCTGTGGCCCCTAGTCCCCTGTCTGCCGGCAGCCCTGCTCCCGCCACCTCCGCTCCCACGCGCTGACTGCACCGGCCCCGCTCGCACCTGCTGACTATGCAGTGATTTGGGCTGGCACCAGCAGTGGGTGTGACCAGGGCCGGTGCTATCAGCAGGTGTGAGCGGCTGCTGCCCCGATCACCCTTCAGGAACAGGGGGAAGTGGAGAAGCCTTCAGGGGCGATCAGGGCCAGCAACCGCTGCTTGCACCCACTGATAGCACCAAGAAATCGGGACCGGCGTGAGTGGGGCTGGCGCCAGAAGCAGGTACAAGTGCCCAGCGGAACCGCAGCATGCGGGAGTAAAGAATTTTCAGTAACCACCAGAGGCACACCCCGATAACAGCGACCAGCGTCTCGCCATGTTCTGGCGCCCCTGCTCACCTGCTCCACCATCCCACCACAGCCAATGCCTGCCATGTTCCATGCTCTGCTGCCTGCTGCTGACGCCTGCCATGTTCTGTGTGCACCCCCTGGTGATCAGCACATGTCATAGCAACCAGTTGTTCAGTTGTTCGGTTGTTCTGCTGTTCAGTCTATTTGCATATTAGGGTTTTATATATATAAATGATGGGCCACCATAGGAGGATTTTTGAGTAGGGGGATGATGTCATCTTTTCTATGTTTTAAAAACAATCACTCAGTATGCTGTGTGGAGGTGAGGCTGTCGAAGGGTAAGTGTAAAAGCAGGGAATTAGGAGATACTTGCAATAATTCAGGTAAAGATGAGGATACATCAAGTGGTAGCAGTAGAGTGGTGAGAAGTGGTTGGATTTTGGATTTGCTTTGATGATAGACCTAAGAGGACTTGCTAATGGGTTTCAGAGTGAGAGAAAGGCAAAAACAAGACCTATTCTTTGGTTTTTAACCTGAGCAATTGGATGAATATTGGTGCCTCACTGCTATAAACTGTCTAAGAAACTAATCCTAGGAAGAATGCTGTAATTAGAAGTTATTATCCATTTTATCTTAAAAGACTATCTAAAATCTTGTAATCTCTCTAATCATCAGCCACCCAAACCTGCCAGGACACCCATCATCAGAGGGGCAGTATAGCAGTATTTTAAGTTCATGGCTCTGGAGATAGACTAGGTTCAAATCCTGGTTCTGCTGCTTACTGTATGTGTGACATTGGCAAGTTACTTAATCTCTGGGCCTCCTCATCATCTGAAAAATGGGGATAAAAATAATGGTGCTTATCTCATTGAATTACTGTAAAAAATTTTCCATGAGTTGATATCTATCTATCTATCTTAGAAACATGCCTGGAATATAGTTATAGTTAGCTGTTATTATCACACAGACTTTTATGTCCACAAGCCATGCTTACATCCTAGACCCTGTTATTACAAGAATTGGACTCCATCTACATGGAGATCTGGAGGCTTCATTTAAATCTGGGAATCTTTTAAGCTATTTAGTTCTAACCTCCTCCTCCTCCTCCTCCTCCTCCTCCTCCTCCTCCTCTTCATTTCATCTTCCTTTTCATCCTCCTTTACTCTGGGCTGCAGAGTTTAAGTGAGTTCACTGAGATCATAGAATTATGTAGTGGCTGGACTGGGATGCCTACTTGGGTAATTTTCACTGCATTTCTGCCTTTATTTTAATGTGAATTGCTTAGTTTCTCCTATCCTATCAAATTTAATATCCTTATCAATAAAGCCACTTAATGATTTTTGTAACTTTGTCATTGACTATTCACTGTGACTACCATATGTCTATTTTATTTTGACAATTTTTGAGCCATAGAGATATATAAACTCATTGGACATTGCAATTTTTGTTTTGCTTTGGTTTTGGAAATGCAAGACAAGACTAAGAAGACTAATAAATAGGATATTCACTTTAACAAGAGAGATTTAGTAAGTAAGCTGTTTGGGAATTGCAATCTGATAAGAATATAATTTCATGAAGTCTTGTGTAAAATATGAAGTTGGTAGTTAGGAGAGCTAAATGTGTTCCTGTTATAATAGAGCCAGCATTGTGTGAGGGGGAAAAACACCTAATTAGACATAATCATGACATAGATTCTAGTCTGAATGCTATCTCTATGTCAATGAAGCAGTTCAACCTTCCTGCACCTTAGTACTCTGCAAGTTCAATGAAAGAAGGGGACAGATGACCTAGAAATCTGTGCTGATCACTGGACCACTAATGTAAGATCTAAATAATATTATAATCATTTTTTATTGTGTTCATTGAGTCTTATTCAAAGAATTCATCTATATAACCATTTGAAAAATATTGGCTATAGCTAGCTTAGTAGTTGAGGGAAGAGTTAAAAATAGAATCAAATAAATTGATTTTCTCTGAGCAAAAAGCAGTCATCAATTTCTAAGAATCTGAGGACGGTAAAGGAGTGAGCAGCAGGGTGACTTTAAGAGCTCTTCCTGGGAAATTTCAGACCATCAGACTCAACATTAGACAAGCCTTGCTGTTCTGCCTTGACCTTATGTGCCATTTGTAGTTACTGCCTGTAAGTTTGGTGCTCTTCTCCCAAACTCAGCTTACAGACTTGACTTGCCTGCAGACTTCCACGACTTCCTTATAAGCATGCTTCATTGCTCCTATAAGGGGGGTCTAATTGATTACTTCTAGAAGCTTCCATCTGGCCCAGCTAGCTGGCTTCCCAGGATATCTGGTGCATCTTGATGATTGTATTTTCTTTCCCTGTCCAGAGTCCATTTTGTCTCCCAGTCTACCTACTAGGTAGGGCCATCTAGTTCTTAGACTGTGTCATTCCTGCTGAAACTCCTAAGCCCATTCTGACAGCAGGGTCTCAGAGGTTTTCATCTTTCTCCTAGTACCTGGGGTTTAGACCACTCACAAGTACTTCCCAGCATCACCTCCAAAAGACTGCTTGTTCATCATCAGCTTTCTGGTGGAGGGCCTAGTCTACACAAATGACTCATCCTAAAGCAATTATTTTCAGAAATGAGCTGAAAGCCACTAGTGCTATACTGAGGAACATCTGATACCATCTTTTAACATTCCAGCCATTCATTCGGTTTCACTGACTCTCACGGAAGCTGTCAGTTACCGTGGCTTGTTTAAAAAGTCAGATGGTGGTTTGGCAGATTGTCAGGAGTAGAGCAAGAGCCTCTGACCCACAAGCTACGTTTTTAAAAAGGATGCTGCCAAAAGATTTGAAAGGATATAGAGCTCATTTATTCCACAAACTTATTTTAACATCAATGACATTCAAGCATATGCATGGGCCTAGGGATAAAAATGGTGAAAAAGGCACATATCCCTCCTGATAAGGTTTGGGGTTTTTAGAGGACTAGAAAGTAGTTACAGATTCTATTCACATATCTTCCTTAGAGAACATATGCAGACTGAGCCATAGAAATGGACCTAAATATGCCATATTTGCTCAAGGTAGATATGCAAACTATTAGTATTTTTTGGCTATATGAGACTATTTTAAAATAAATGAACAAAAGTCCCTTTCACATGGATTGCATTAATAGGAACTCAGTAAAATTTTATTGTGTAAATAATTAATAGGCAAGTGTTTTTTATGAAATGATCATGGCCTAGTCCACTACCATGGAAGTCAAAATAGAAAGAGAACTGAGTAACTGCAACTCCTGGCTGTTTTTTGGCAAACACATAGGAAAGAACCCAGTCTGAGGTATATTGCAGACTCTTGGCATTTTAGATTTGAGGGTAGCTCTACTGCCATAAAGGACCCAGCAGGAAATTTCCACACTGGCCAAGGCAGTGATAAATTTTTAGTTACCTCTGTAAAATTCATCATGATGCTGGCTGTTGGCAAGTGCTCTAGATAAGATTGGGAAATGTTTCTGTCAACAGGAAAAGTACTTCAATATTTATGCTTTTGACCCCAAATGGAATTTAGGTGACTAACTTAAAAATGATTCATATTTACTTTAACAGAGCATTGATTTGAGCATTGTTAGGCACTCTAATTTTTTTTTATGCCCCTCCAGTCTTCAAATGTTTTAAAGTGATTCTTGTGGTGTAATAGAAAACAAAGTAAGATATAAGTTCAAATCCCAGCACTGCCACTTATGAACTTGAGCAAATTATTTAATTTCTTTAGCCTCCTATTTTTTTTCAGTAAATTTGGGACAATAATACTACCTAACTCATAACCGTTTTTCAATGGGGCGTTATGCGCCGTTGTGTTGGATCTGACTCCTAACCACTCTGTGAACGAGTGATAGCCACAATGTCCTGTCCTCAGCAGCCCTGCTCAGCTCTGGTAAACTCATGCCTATCGCTTCTTTCATGTCTACAAAATACCTAGTATTATACCCAGTGAGGCAGGATCATAAGGAGCTGGGAAAATTCCTGGGCAAGTGGAATGGGGAAACTGAGACAAGATAATTAAACAAGATAATTAAACAAGGCCAAATAATTTGAACAACTTACAACCAGCTAGTCAATTGCAAGACTTTATCTTCCCTAACCAAGCACACTTGAGAGCAAATGGTTTATACCTCTCCTCCCTAACCAGAGAATACATAGCTTCAATCACCCTGGTTGGAGAGATAGAGAACAGAGACTGTATTAATGCCATATGTGCCAGCCAAACCCAAGCATGGATGAAGTCAGGAAAACAAATAACAAAAACTTGATTAGGGCCAGACAGACCCAAGATAAAAGTAAAGCAATAAAGCAGACCAAAGAATAATCCTAAACTCCCTATGCTCTCATTTTGATGCATCAGCATATTAAAAACACACCTGGAAAGCTGATGAATATTCTGCTGAAACCCTCCCCTAAGAATCACTCCTGCAGAAGAAAGATAAAACCCTCAAGACAAAGGATATCATGTGGTTTCACTCTAGATAATGCCATGCCCCTTCCCGGCATGAACTTTTTACTTCCTCCTAAATTCTGACTGTCCCAGGAGACTTGCAATGAGGGAAGCAGTGGGCAGCGGCAGCTCAACCCTGGGCTTACCCCCTCAATCTGTCTCCAAGATCCTCTTTTCTCTGTCTTGCCAGTGAGCTAACAGCAGCCCTGCCTTGGCTCACTTCTTTCCTATAATGTTTCTAGGGAGCCAAAGCAGGGCACCACCCAGGCCAGTGATGGGCAACCTTTTGAGCTTGGTGTGTCAAACTTCGCCAAAAAACTGAGCATAACTCGGGTAGTGTGTCACTTTGAGGAAAAAACATTATTTCGCAAATGTTTCATCCTCAGGAGCAGCAAATGTTCCGTCCTCAGCATGCGGCCACCTCAGCGGCCGCGTGTCATCAGAAATGGCTACGCGTGTCAGTGCTGACACGTGTGTCATAGGTTCGCCATCACTGACCTAGGCTCTCTCCTGTTGCTTTTTCTACCCTAAGTCCTTTCTTTATTTCACTGTCTTCAGCTTTAATAAGCATAATCTCAATATCACCTGGACTCGAGTTGTGAGATCTTCCCTACATGAAGTCAAAAACCCACACACTACAGGCCAGCCTGAGGCAGACCAGCTCTCGGCCTGGTCCCTGTCTAGTAACACTGGCACATAGTAAGTACTCAATAAATGTTAATTATTTGTATTAATATAATACCTTGCATATTATAGATTCTTGTAAACATATTGGATGAATGAACAAATGAATAACTTTGTTATCACAGAACTTTAGGAATATTTTATCATCTATACGAATAATAGACAAATATGTAAATTGACCATACCTCCGCGACACCCATAGTCAATCAGGGGTGAGTATACAAATTAACCTGACAAAGATGGCAGGCCTGTGGGCAGTGCGCATGTGCATAGGTGCTGAGCGGCCAGGGCAATGCAGTGGGCATCCTCGGGACCCTGCCCGCTTTGAGCCGGTGGCCAGCGCATGTGCACAAGCCAGCACCAAGTGGCCGGGGTCCCGGGGACGCCACTGGAGTGTCCGGTCCTGTCAGCCCGGCCTAGGAGCCGCTGGAGTTCACAGTCCTCTTGGTTTGTGTAGCCCCTGGACCAGAAGCAGAAGCCCAGAGCGCAGGGAGCACCAGGAATGCTGGGAATCATAGTTCTGATGGCAGACTCATTGCAGGATCTCCTAGACACTAGAGCAAAGTGAGCCTGGAGCAAGTTACTGTTGCAGGTGGGTGATGGGAAGGAAAGCAAAGGTGAGAGACATAAATAAAGTCACAGTGTCGAGGAATAATTAAAGGGAAGATATCTTGCATCTTCTAGGAAATCTCCACCAATGGAGCAAAGAAAAAACAAAAAGACCTCTATTATTCTGTGAGCACCAAACCAAACTGGCTTGGGGTCTCAGACAATTTGCTCATATGATTGCAAAGACAGACAGAAACTCCCAGATTGGAGAGGGCTCCCCTGAGGGTTCCCAGATTGGAGAGGGTGCAGGTCGGGCTGAGGGACCCACTCCCTGTGCACAAATCTTCATGCACCGGGCCCCTAATTTATTATAATTTTATTCAGCTCTTTTTTATAGATCCAACATATCACTTTTTTTTTCTTCTGTGAATGTGTATGTATTCTCTTTTGTAGACTCAGTTCTTTGGTGGTATGCCAGGGAAGTCATGGAATATCATGTGTCTGAGGCCAAGTTTTATTGGCCATTTGTCAAGGGATAATTTTTCCTTTATCTGGGAACAAAGTGGTCATCACTATATATAAGATTTGGGCTGTTTTTAAAAGATAAATGATAAACATTAAAAATGGGTGGTAAAAAGAATTGAAGTTTTCTCTAGATGTCTTCAGACCTACTCTGTGTCATGAAGATTTTGCATGCTTGCTATTTATAAGTATTTCTGTTAGAGGAAAGTGGAATGCAAATATCAATACCTCAAATGAGATCAGAAAGTTGCACTTGGATATTGTCACTAATAGTCATGTTTGGTATGAAACAAGGAGGCAGATCACCTCAACTCCAAGGAATCAATAATTATGTTCAAACCCTTTGTTTTGTGTGCCAGCCTTAGCCTCTCGATAACCATTGTTGTGACCAGACTGGCCCTGGTGGTTCTTACTGTGATTGCAAGATATCCTTCAGCAGTAAGCATCAGGAAACTTTGAAAAATAAAGGTCTATTATGTACAAGTCCTAGAAATTGCGCAACACATCTGAGGTCACGCAGTGAGGTCATAGGTGGGTTGGGCAAGAGGAAGAATGAGAGAGAGAGAGAGAGAGATAGAGAGAGAGAGACAGACATGGAGGGTAGAGGAGGAGACCCATCTCTGAAACAAAGGAGCCTCAGTAGGGGAGGGCCTGGCTCTTGATCTAATCCAGTGGCTGGCAGAATATTTATTTGAGATAGCTGTCTTTGGAGTAGAAGTCTCCTTTGAATTGGATGCCTCTGCAATCAAATTTAAGTTAGGCACTTGCATTACAAAAAAGGAAGTAACTGGGCTTAACACTCTACCCTTCTTTGTCCTACTCTCATACAATTAGATGTAGGTGGGGTTCTTCACTATTGGGAAATTTGAAACAATAAAAGGAAAGGACCTTCACAGGAAAGGGCTGAGCAACCTGTGGATAATATTTGATGATTTCTTCTTTTTTTTAAAAAAAGATATTTTATTGATTTTTCACAGAGAGGAAGAGAGAGGGATAGAGAGTTAGAAACATCGATGAGAGAGAAACATCGATCAGCTGCCTCTTGCACAACCCCCACTGGGGATGTGCCCACAACCAAGGTACATGCCCTTGACCGAAATCGAACCTGGGACCTTTCAGTCCGCAGGCCGACGCTCTATCCACTGAGCCAAACCGGTTTCGGCAATATTTGATGATTTCTTAATGTTATATTGCATAGGAAATAAAAAGGACTCTGTTGAAAATAACCTTTCTGATTGATGTCTATTTCTGGGGCTTCTTAATCTTTCCTGTACTGATTTATACAAAACAACAACAACAACTATTGATTAATTTCTGGCCTATTGAGAAAAGGGTCTCCCTCATCAATGACCAAGTAGTTCTCCAAGACAGTGTTGCACTTTTATTGCCTAATTTTATATTCCTTCTAGGTTTCTTTTTTTATATTGAACTAATATATGTTCAATAGTTGCATTTTTCATTATTGTTTTTATATTAAAAACCCTTTACTTTTGAATTTTAATTTGACTGAATGTTATTGGTCAAAATCAGGATAGCATCAAGGAAGGTTAGTTGCCTATTAAGAGCTCTCTATACTGGTTTACTAGTATGTCAGGCTCTCCTTGAAGGAAAGAAAAGACTCTCGAGCGTGTATTAGATGGCATAATAAAAAAATGCTGATATTTGACTATTTTAAACTACAAGACTGGCACTTTCACATAGTTCAACCTAATTCATCCAAGGTGGATCCTTTACCCAGGGTAGAACCATTTCAACCAGGTTCATAGATACAAGGCCACGTGCTAATTTTACAACATGTAATGATGGCTGCCATACTGAGGTGGGAAACAGCTACTGGCACACTGTGGCTAGAGTGACAGAGCCTCCGTGTAGGTGGATCTGCACAATAAGTCAGATGATAAGCCAGTCCTTATTAAAGCATCATTTTGTATCCTATCAAAGTGTGTATGTGTGTGTATTTTTTCCTTCAAAGTGTATGTGTATGTATATATATAAATATGTATATATACCTATATGTACTACTAGAGGCCCAGTGCATGAAATTTGTGCACTGGGGCGGGGGGCGGTGGTTCCTCAGCCCGGCCTGCGCTCTCTCGCAGTCTGGGAGCCCTGCGATTAATCGCCCCAAAGAGGTAGGCCCTGCCCACCCAGCTGGGTCTCCCCGATGGATCACCCCCACAGAGGGAGGCCCAGGCTACCTGCGGCAGTGCCTCCGCGGGGTAGCCTGGGACTCCCTCTGTGGGGTGATCATGGGGCGATGGCGGGGCCCCCGACCAATCACATCTCACCCACCTTGGCTGGCCTGGTGCCAGTGGGTATCATAACATGGTCGTCCAGATGATTGTTCCACTGTTTGGCCGTTCGGTCGACTTGCATATTACACTTTTATTTTAAAGATATGTTTAGAAGGGAAAACAGGTTATTAAAAAATCATTAACATCTGTACAAACATACCGTAAAACTAGGTATAAACCCTTTAGATGTCCAAGACTTATGTAACAACAAAACAAAAAATACTACAAATCAAATACAAAACCAATATAATTTAAATGAACCACAATGATTTAATATGGCAGGTTGTTTTTTTTTATCCCCTTCAACTAAATTACAGATTGCATTATTGTTATGGTACTAATTTGCATAGAGGAAAATCTTTTGTGTCTGCATGGGTAACTATCCATGTGCCTGTGATCACTCAGTTTTCTCAACATTCATCTCTACTGTGAAATCTTCATTCCTTATAGTGGAGAGTGATGCTGTTTGGTCACCCCTTAGCATGGATGTTTCATTAAAGTATTAAGACCACTTTTGTTCTTTTGCACAGAAGTTGAGCAGTTCACAATTAAAAGTACCTTTCACGATTTAAGGTACTCTTTGGTGCCAGAACTACCCCAAGCACTAACAAAAATGCCTCTATTCCTAGTCACCCTTATAGGGTTTGGAGGGTAGCTCTTTTGGGATCCAGCTTTATGTGAGGATCTTCTGTTAGATTCCACACCTTGTGGGGCACCCAGTATCTTATCTAGAATGTTTTGCTTTTATCAATATAGAGGCTGTTTAGAGTATCTATTAAACAAAGTGGCTAAAAAAGGAAGTTTTCAGTTGCTATTATTTTAATAATAAATAAATAGCTCTTTGAAGTTAAGTTCCTATCTATGATTTAAATTCTTTGTTGGTTGACATTGTATCCCTCTGCTTTTCCTTTCTGTGGGCCTTTTTTTTTTTTTCTGTCAAATATCATTAGGTTAGAAAAACAATACCAAATTCCCATCCAAATCTTCCATCTCCTAATTGCTGACAAAGGATGATGGATTTAAGTATTTATGGATATTTAAAAGTTAAGTAATGACTCAGGAATTAAGTAACTGTACAGATTTTTTAATACTAATTTTGCCACTAATGTTGCCAGCGTACCACTTTATTATTTTAAGAAGAAACAACAGCAAACAAATCTTTCAAAAAGAAGCCTAAATTGTATCAAAGATCCTTGTGTATTAGTTTTCTTTTTAAAGAAAAGGTGTTCAAAATCAATTACAGTCATTCTTTTGATTCATATTTGGTTAGTAGATAAAGGGCTCTTGATTAACCCTTTGCACTCACTTGCTTTTTTTCTCGATTCCTTTATTCTACTCGGGATTTAATTTTTTAAATACCCCAGATTTTACAAAGCGCAGCAGTAGAATAAAAAACTGGAGTTTCTTTTCATACAAACTTATTTATTTGGATTTTTTATATTTCAAATTATTGATACATTCAAAGAGTATAAAAAGAGCTGCTACTGATGCTAACCTTGTCAAGTCACACTCAACATCCGAGTGCAAAAGGTTAAAATATCAGCTGTTTCCTAAGATAGAAGGCAATAAAAAAAGTTAATTCCCCTAAGGGGTGGTGATAGGTTCTCTGGTCTTCCAGAATTAGCTTATTTTACAGTAACAATTTAATAAAATACTGATCAATTACTGATGCAATTAAGGAATGATTTTAGGAAGCAATATTCTAAAATGTAACTGTAGCTCTTATTTTTTAAAAGTAGCTCTTATTTTATTTCTTGAATAATTTTGTTTTATATGATTAGTTAATTTTGAAATTTGTAGTATATCATTATGTTTTAGTAGTAGACTTCTGGTGAATGAAATACAGAAACAAAGAACAGTTAGAGAAAACTAACATGTTTTTATATAACTTACTAGAGGCCCGTTGCACGAAATTCGTGCACGGGGGTGTGTGTCCCTCAGCCCAGCCTGCACCCTCTCCAATCTGGGACATCCCTCTCACAACCAGGACTGCTGGCTCCCAACCACTTGCTTACCTGCCTGCCTGATTGCCCCTAACCGCTTCTGCCTGCCAGCCTGATCACCCCTAATCACTCCCCTGCCAGACTGATGGATGCCTAACTGCTCCCCTGCTGGCCCGATGGTCCCTAACTGCCCTCCCCTGCTGGCCTGGTCACCCCTAATTGCCCTCCCTGCAGGCCTGGTCCCCTCCAACTGCCCTCCTCTGCTGGCCTGGTCACCCCTAACTGCCCTCCCTTGCAGGCCTGATTGCCCCCAACTGCCCTCCCTTGCAGGCCTTGTCCCACCCAAGTGCCCTCCCCTGCTGGCCTGATTACCCACAACTGCCCTTCCATGCCGGCCATCTTGTAGTAGCCATCTTGTGTCCACATGGGGGTGGCCATCTTTGACCACATGGGGGCAACCATCTTGTGTGTTGGAGTGATGGTCAATTTGCATATCACCTCTTTATTATATAGGATTCATTAGTGTATTCAACAAACACTAATTGACATTTAGCTCTTGAACCAGGGATACAAACATCTCTGTTGCTTCGCATAAATTATTTCTTCCCCCCAAGAATGCTATCTGGAAAACTACTCATTCTTCTGGATTCAGTTCAAAGGATATTCCCTATATAGAGTTAATTCGTTGGTCAAGCCTCTGTGCTTCAATATATTACTTGTATATCATATATTACTTACAAATTGCTAAATAGATATAAGTAATGTACCAACCAACTCAGTATATCTAGGAACTCATGTAAATGCTTCAAAGACAGGTAGCACTGTTAAATTTTTGTTATCTTTCCTTTTTTTATTTTAATGTACATTGTTTTTCTTTATGGTAATTGTGGTAATCTTTTTATCTCATTCTCTAAACATTATGTGAGTAGCACTTATTAATGTGGTTAAATATTCTTCAAATCTATGGTTTTTATTGCCAGCATAATGTCACATGCATGAACCATTATTGATTTAGCTTTTGCACAATTAGGTTATTTCCAATTTCCTGGCATTATGTATAATGCTGAACTTGAAGATAATCACTTGTCCATATCTCTGATTATTTATTTAGAGTTTTAAAATCTCTAGAAGTGATATTACTGTATCATTTAATATGAGAACTATTAAGGCGCTTACTATAAATGGCCAAATTGCTTTCTAAAAAGTCAGTTCTGTGAGTAATATATGAGAGTGCAAGTTTTATCACACTCACCCCTCGCCATCCCTAGATACTGTCATTTTAAAAAGTTTTGCCAGCCCTGGCTGGTTTGGCTCAGTGGATGGAGCGTCAGCCTACAGACTGAGGGGTCCCGGGTTCGATTCCGGTCAAGGGCATGTACCTTGGTTGTGGGCACATCTCCAGTGGGGGTGTGTGCAGGAGACAGCTGATCAATGTTTCTCTCTCATCGATGTTTCTGGCTCTCTGTCCCTCTCCCTTCCTCTCTGTGAGAAGTCAATAAAATATATTAAAAAAATAAAAAATAAAAAATAAAAAGTTTTGCCAATTTGATATGCAATAAGTAGCTCTTATTTTATTTCTTGAATAATTTTGTTTTATATGATTTTTTTTGTCCTTTGGGTGGTTGTTTTTTCAACCACTTGACTTTTCTGTACTGGAAAAGAGGAGTTAAAAAGGTGAAAGAAAAGTAAATTTAAAAAATATACTTGAAAAAACAACTAAGAATGTTTGAGTACCATATATTATAAGATAAATTTTAATTGTTGATAAGCACAGAAATTAAGGCATTTAACATTGTGGTAAAACTAACTTATGAAAAATATACCCTTATCCTTGTCCTTTAGTCACATATCACATTATTACATGTCACTCTTTTCTTTCCCAATTTGCAGAATAGCACAAGTTGTGTCAAGAAAATCCAAGGAATTAAAAGAATATAATAACAATGGGGATGACATATCCTTAAAGTGGTTAAAATTAAACAAACAAAAAATACTAAAAAACTGACCATGCCAAACATTGGCAAGTTTATGGAGCAACTTGAACCCTCATGCTTGTAGGAATGTGAAATGGTCCAACTACTTTGGAAAACTGACAGATATTTTCAAGCTAAACATATACTTAACTGTATGACCCAGCCATTCTGCTTGTAGATATTTACCAAAAAGAAACAAAAACATATGCTCACACAAAATCTTGTATATGAATGTTTATAGTAGCGTTATTTCTAATAGGTCCAAACTGGAAATAACCTAAATGTTCATCAAGGGGTAAATGAAGATGATACATAGTATATTTATACAATGTAATACCTACTGAGCAGTAAGAAGAGAATGAGCATTGATACATGCCGGAACATAGATTAATTTAAAAATTATGTGGAGTGAGAGAATCCATGGCCCAAAAGGATATCATATACTGTGTGGTTTCATTTTTGCAAAATTCTAAAAGATGCAAATTAGTTTATAGTGACTAAAACAAATCATTGGTTATCTGGGGAGGGGTGGAGGCTGGGATGGGATACAAAGTGGCTTGAGGAAACTTTTCAGGGTGATGGACAATGTTATTTGATTGTGGTGATGGTTTTATGGGTATACACATATGCCAAAACTGATCAGATTATACACTTTAAAAAGTAGTTTATTGCATTTAAATTATACTTTAAGTTAAAAAGAAAAAATTAGAAGGGGATGGCAGTGTGGTAGACTAGAATTGAATACCACAGTTAACTCTATTTCTACTGCATGAACTTCTGGAAAACATTCACCTCCCTAGGATTTGCTTTTCTCATTCATAAGAAGAGAGGACTTGGTTAACAGTGATCCACAATTGTAGATTTATAGAGAAAAGCAGAGTTAAACATAGTCTCTTATATTACTCTAATAAATAAAATGGCCAGTCATTCTATTTACCAATAGGATTTGATTTTAAACATATTTAGGATTATTTAAAAACCCTAAACCTCTGGCATTTCTTGAAACATTGAAGAATTCATCAAAATATATCTCCCTTCCTATCCCCACTTGTATGAAATATAAAAGAACATAGAGATTATCTATTGGATTGATTGAATTAAAATGGATGCCAACTTTAATTTATGATATCCATTGGAAATTCTACATAAAATGCATTTGGATACTTAATTCTAAATGTTTAGAATTATCAAACAGCTTTTTTTAGGGATTCATGGCTGAAATAATTTTACCATCCCAGATTGTAAAAGATATTCTATTGAATGCATAAAATATGCACTTCTAGTAAACTTGTGTTTTTTTTTTAAGTTAGTGGTTTTATTTGTTTGGACGCAGTGACAGGTAGTAATTTATCAGTCTTTTTTTTCTTTTTTTTTTTTAAAGTACTCATCAGATGTTATCCAATGGCCTAAATCTTCAAGTGAACATCTTACATTTGGTTTCAGGTGAGGTATCTATGAAATTTTAGATCTTCTTTCATGAGGGTTTTTTGTTTGTTTTTTAACATATGTTTAGCTATTTACTTGAATTACAGAAGCTGAGAACTGAAAGAGACCTTTAGATGATTTAACTGTAACACTCATTTCAGGATGAGGGTGCTGAGATTTAGGTATATATACTACTTGCATACGATCACACGTAAGGTTTGGAAGACCTGAGGTTTGAACTTAGATTTCTGCTCCCGGTGGATCACCCTTTCTTGTACATCATCTGAAACACAGTAGCAGCTCAATAAATACCCGCTTATTGAATGAATGGGTCTTTGTGGCAAAATTCTTTAACCCTAACGCTATCCTTACAAGGTAATGGGTGTAAAGGAAAGAGAACCAAACTAATAATTAAGAGGTATGAGTTTGAGCTCAAGCCTGCTGACTTTTTTTTTTTTCATTTTTTTACCTCAATGGGTTCCTGTTTCTAAAATGAAGTAGTTGGCATTGTAAAACTAAGATTCTTTCAGTGTTTAACTGTATTGAAAAGTAAAGACTAATGATTGCATTTTAAAATTCAGTTTGTTAATTTGCAAGAAGATTTAATGGTTCATGTGAACTTTTCAAAGTCTGTTGTTGGGAAGGAGGAGAATCCCCCTTATCCTTCCTAAATTCTGATAGCTGGACTAATTATAAAATTATCACAAGACCAGATTAACAGGAGGAAAAAAAAACCTTAATATATGCACATGGGAGAATCATAAATGATGCTCTGAGAAATGATGAACTAGCTAGCATTTCATACTTTTTAGATAAAGAAACAATACATTTGTGAAATGTACTGACAGGACAAAGAAAAGTTAGTGCTCATTATCAAGTAATCTATTAAGGTTTGGGTATTCATTAGTGAAGAATCTAAAAACATTTGAGCTTGGGTAGTAAATTAATAGAAAGGTCACAATGTTTGTTTATACAGACTCTTTGGCTCTGGATTCCTTAACACCAGTGATAAGGGTGTCTTCATGTGCAGGGAGGGCACCTTCCACAGGGGACGTTTATCCCCCTTTCAACCTTTCAGACACACACACACACACACACACACACACACACACACACACACACACACATCAGAGTGTTCTTGCATTTCTTAAGTAATTTTAATTCAAACTAATCAATATGCCATTGTGAGATACTTGGGGTGGTCTGCTCTGGGCCCTGACACAGTGTTTTCTTGGCTCATATTCTACCTTCATATTTTTGCCAAATAACATTAAGATTTATCTCAGACTTTGAGAAAAGCATTCTCAATATTTGAGGAAATATTTGCATACAAGATGCTAACAAGAACCATTTTAATATAAAGATAGATATCTAATATTGCAAAATGTGCTACTAATTAGTTTTTAAATGTGGGCTAGCAAGATCAGGACTGAGTATGTGGAGGTATGAAATAATTTCCTCTTAGTCTCCCTTTATTTCTAACTCCATCCCCCAATTTGACTGAGATCCAGGGTCAGACTCTTACTGACATTTGTGATATTTGTAAAGAATAGAAAGTGGCTTGCTCCATAGAAATTCTTGAAGGAAACCAGAGAGATAAGAGATAAAAAGGCTCCTGAGAGAAAAGAATCATCTCAACAAATGATGGTGTCTGTTGCAATGGGGAGGGAGAATTAAGTGTAGGATATACATGTAAGACTTAAATTTATTTCTGCTCAGTCTGTCTTGGTTGCTTATGACTGGAAAAGAGATGGCTCTGTGGTCAAGTTGAAAGCTCTTTATCACTATGAGCCCAAGCATTTCTGCTATGGTGTTCCTTCTGCCTTCATTTGTGAAGAGATGGAAAAGTAGAAATCAGTTCTCTCTAGGTGAGCACGGGGGGTCAAGATTGGGTTATCATCAATGCATTGGTGATCAGAATAGAGTTTCAGGTAGTGTTTATGCCAGAAACTTGGAGGCAGGCAGGATGGTGTGCCTGGTACCAGAAGTTGAGAAAATAGACACCTCAATGATGGCAAAGATTACTACCACCATGTGGATTCTTTTCCATGCAAAGTCAACTAAAAGGAATGTTAAAAGCCAGAGCATAATGGCAGCGGAGATAGGAAGCTTCAAATTCTATGTGAGAAATTCCCCATCTGCTTTGGAATATCCAACATATACCAGAAAGGATCTAAGGCTTGCCACTGAGCAAGTGGGGAGTAGATCTACTGGCACTGGGAAAAAGCATTAAAGTGGCCATCTATATATAAAAAAGGCTAATATGCTAAGTGTCCCTCCCTCCGTCTGACCAGTCGCTATGACACGCACTGAACACCAAGGGGCAGATGCTCAATGCAGGAGCTGCCGAGCTGCAGTGACTTGACAGCGACAGTTCTCGGATGATGCACCCCAAAACCAGAGAGAAGGGAGCCCAATTCCTCACGGGGCCTCATGATTCCACCTTCGGCCATGGATTATGTTGTTGCTGGGGCACTGTCGGCCCTGAATCTGGTTTACTGCACACTTGCATTTGTGTTTATATAGAAACCTATCTTTTAACCAAAATTGGTAAAACAATTTCTTTCATATTACAAATATGATAGCCTATTTTACAGTTGGTAGGTTTGGTCCATAGTTCAAAATCTGGGGTCCCAGGTTAGTTAAAGGGTCTCACCTCAGGTGCTGCCTGGGGCTGTTAATCCCCCGTATCTCATATTGGAGGCCCGATGCACGAAGATTCATGCAAGAATGGGCCTTCCTTTCCCTGGCTGCCGGCACCACCTTCGCTCTGGCTGGAGCCGCCTTTCTGCTCTGGCCTGGAGTTGCCTTTCCGCCTTCCCACACTGCCCAGAGGCCCAGAGCGGCTGGGGTGGTGCGGAATGCCTGCATTGTCACCATGGCAATTTATGCAAGTTAACCCACTATCAAATTAACCCACTATCTTTGTTGGGTTAATTTGCATACTCACTCCTGATTGGCTGGAGGGTGTTGCAAAGGTATGGTCAATTAGCAAGTTACTCTTTTATTAGTGTAGATTTTAGCCATGTAGCTCAAACACATCCTTTATGGTATTTTTGCTCCATTTATTCCTGTGTCTGTTTTGATTTTCCTCATTTAGTTTAGCAAACTTTTGCTCCCTGATTATCTTGCCACCATCTCTCTCTGGTCAAGGCTTTTAACCAAATGTTGCATAAGTTCTTGCATAAGTTTGCTTTGTGTTGCTATCTTGTCATGTAACCATTTAAATATTAGAATTAGAAGGACTCTTAGAGATAAAGTTGTCTTGTGTCTTATGCTCTCTTTTTAATGTCAGGTGAAGACATTGGGTCCCCAAGACATTTAATGACTTGTTTAAGGTCAATCAGCTTGTTGGTAGCATAACTTTTATTAGAAATTTGGTCGGTGTTCACAAAATCAACTTCTACAAGGGCCACGTAGGAATCATAATTTAGGGCTATGAATTATGACATGAAAGGTGGTGATAGGAAGTGTGGCACACAGCATAGGTGAAAGGGTCACTGCCACAAAGATCTAACTGGTCATTTAAATGTGGAAATGGGGGCTCAGTATAGCCAGACCATCTGATTTTTAAATTAAAGCTAGGCATCCAGAAATTGTATGAAAAGACTTCAATTTTTAAATGCTGACAACAAAGAAAAAACACACAAAAACAGTGTGAGTCAAACAAAATACATGTATAGGGCAGATTTGGCCCTTGGGGCTGGGCTTTACAATTTTTGACGCAAGCCTTTGCTCTCACAGTTTAATGTGACTTCACCAGTCATTTCTAACTGCTCTCCAAAGTTCCCCTAGTGGCTGCTCTAGGATTTGAGGGCAGGCCAGGTGGATGGGGTTCTGGTCCAATCCCATATCAATAAGGTCTCCACATAAAAGATTATTTGGAAAAAAGGGTTCAACTGATAATATTTGTTTCACTATTATCCCCTAAATGATGAATAAAAACTTAATATCCCTCTTACTGTGCTTAAGGCAAAAGCATTTTAATTTACAAGGCCAATAAAGAAAAATGAAACTATAAAATAAAAGAAATTCCTGCCTCAAGAGGGAGCTATCCTGATTGATATTGGTCATGTTTCCCTAATAATATAGCAAATTAATCAGCTTGTTGTTGAATATTTGTGAAGTATAGTTATACATATAATATATATGTGTGTGTGTGTGTGTGTAAGAGAGAAAGGACACTGTACTTGGAGCTAGAATTAATCACTTTTTACTTTCCCTTCCTCATGGCATTGAAAGATAATTGAGGCAGTCATGTAGAAATGATGAGCTATTGGAATACTAGTGTCATTTGAGATGAGGGATGTTGGTATTATCAACTTTGGCATTCGTTCATCGTTTTAACTATTTGTGAGACTCCTGGAAGGTTTATGTTATGTAATGTATAGTCATTTTTCCAAGGCAGGACTTTAAATTGCACAGTCAATGGCTGTTATGAGGAAGGATTACACTTATCTGGTGTGTGAGCTGAGAGTACCATTTAGCATTTGCAAGGATTAAGTAAGTCAATATAGATAAAGTGTATCAAGCATAGAGAAAATGTTTAATCAATGGTAGCTGGTTATTATTAATTATTTCTTTGTGTGGCTGTGCTGTTTAGAATATACTTATCCATTATCTTAGCTTGATGATCTGTCATGATACTGTTAAAATGTTATGTCCCCTAACACCTTGACTGAGAAAGATTATGTAGGCACATTATTTCCAAATTCCTTCTGTACCTACTGTAATGAGGTTGGATAATACATGGTGTAAAATTTGAGGATGACCTGATTATTTATTATAATTTTTTATCACGTGCAGGATTGTGTAGAGGTATAGATAGACTTTCTGTTCCCTAATGTTTACAGAATGTTGATTTGAAATCATGATATGTGACCTCAAATCATCAAATTTATATAGTCATTGATTTAAGTTGTCAAACTAAAGTAGGAAAGAGGAAAACAAGTAATTGCCATTGGACAAAACTTTTCATAAAAATTATGATAAATTTAAAATATAACCATTGTCAAAATAATCAAGCTTGTATTCTTTTACTGTATTTTCTAACAACTCTCTACATGTGAACTCTTGAGACATTTTTTTTACATCAAGCAGTAACATAACTCAATTCCATACATAATTTTATTTTGTTTTTGAGCTGTGCCTTCATAAGCACATTTTAATGCATAATTGTACTAAATTTCATTTAGTTTATTTTATTTCACTTTTGGAGATCATATACCTTGTCTCTGACTTGCATTTAGTAATGCTTTAGTAACTCAGTAATGAGACATTGGAGCACTTTCCTTAAAATAAAGGAGGGAAAAAAAGGAATCTCCAATGGGGAAGGGAGCTGCAGTGTTCTTGACTTTCAGAAATGTTTGCATTTCTAATTGCCTGAAAGTTATTTTGGGGGTCATACTTGTGACCTCTTAGCCATTCTGGATAATTGCACACTGAGATTTTTCATTCATCTTGATTTACAGATCAATAAGCTTATAGTTAACTTCAAGAATTTCTAATAGAAATATTTTATGGAAACCAAACATCAGTAGTCACTATATGAATTAAGATTAAAAAAAATTAAGTCACTCCCATTTTCTCTAACTTGGAAAATTAAAAAGGTAAAAACATTTTCTATTTCTACTTTGCAACTAAAAAATAGACCATAATTTGAGAAGAATGTGTTCTTTTCAGTTGGCTATTTATACACTTTAATGGACTTGAAGGTCAGCCTTGATAGCTTTATTAACTGGAGTCCTATGTTAGTATTGTGGTTTTGGTGTTTCAGTTAATTTTTTTATAATACCAGTAACAACTCATTGTATATAGAGATTTAAATTCATGGGTAATTTCGAGATGGGGTATAGCCCCTATACATTATGTAATGATGTGTAGTATCAGGGATCTAGGTTGCAAATTCCAAAAAATGAGCCTCATACTGGCATAAGCAAAATATGAAATTAATACTTCATGTACATGAAAGATCAAGAAGTATGATTAGCTTTCACGTATGAGTTAGCACAGGGGCTCAAATGATGTCATTAGGACTCTGTTTTTCTCCATTTATTGGCTCTGACTTCCATTGTTTTCTACTCTGACCAGGGGCTGAGCTTTTAGGAACATGGCAGGTACTCTGTTATATTGCTGGAATAAGAGAAGGAGCAGTTCCCTGATGAAGAAGAATAGTTTGGGAATGTGGAGTTCTATTTAGAAGAAGAGATGAGTATGGAACAGACTAAAAATAGATACCTACTTCAGAAGCCAAATTTTAAGCATGTGACCTAGTAAAGTATCTGTAATCAAGGGAAAAGGAGTTTTAATTTGAATTTTAATTGCATCAGATTTTAATAGCTTTATTCATGCATCTCACTATAGTGATATACAATCTCAGGAAGATGAGATGTTCATCCTTACTGGTTGTCCTTCTCCTTGAGAAATGCTTAGATGGAGCCTACCTGGGTTTGCTTCTACAACACTAATTTATTTCTTTCCTAAATGGATGCATTGTTTATTTTGTTATTACAGCTAGCAATCTGTTTCTTGAAGATTCTACATATTTTTATTTATTTAACTATGTGTTATTTTTATTGTTTAATTATCAGAGAGAAATTTTATTTTCAAGTTCTGGACAGGAAGCTAACTGTTGCCCTATTTATCACCTAATCCATTCAGAATTTTGGAGTGTTTTGTACATTTTTCTAAGGAGGCAAAAATAATTTTAGCAGAGTAATTTCTTTTGAAAGTAAATTCTTAAGTACCAAATATACCCAAAAATTTTACTTTAGTTAATAAGCAACCTATTATGTTCTGCATAAAACATCATTTGGCCATGTATAACGAAATTTAAAGGATTAGGAAGAAATCTATGAACTTGTTTTCACCATCTGCTCTCAATGTGGAAAGATGTAATAGTAGCTGTTGGAGTAGTCTTCACTTTATTTTTTCCTTTTACCTTATTCTACCTTTCTCATCATGCTTTACCTCTTAAACCAATAATTTGATATGGCACCAGCATGTTCATATTTACCCACACCCCAAACCTGAAGTCATTACCATATGCCTCCATCTCTCTCAGCCCACATCGGCTAGTCACTAAATTCTATTTATTTTGCCTGGTAAAATCTAATTTATCTGCTCCTTTTATTCTATTGCTGCAGGTCTCCACAATTTCTCAGCTATCTCTTGCTACTTTCCAAACTGGTCTCTGCTTTAACCTTTTGCACTCTGATGTCGAGTGTGACTCGACACGGTTAGCATTAGAATAAAGGAATCGAGAAAAAAGCAAGCGAGTGCAAAGGGTTAAGTCTCTATTCACCCCCACTCTCCCAATATTGACCCCAGTCCTATCTTAGCCCTGCAGTCAAGGTTATCTTTTTGATAAGCTGATTTTATTTTCTAGCTCCTTTTAAATGAATTTTCATAGCCTTCAAGATACAGTTCTGATTACATGGCTTGGGTTCTGGCATCTGACCACTCATTCAGCTCATTTTTCTGCCTTGGTGGCACCTGCATCATCTGCTCTAGACAAATCAAATGCACAAGCATCTTATTTTTAACACTCATCCCTTGCCTATGACTTTGTACTTCTTTCCCCTTCTCCTGCCTAGTTCAGTAGCTCTTCCTCATCTTTTAAAATTTGGCCCAATCATTACCTTTCTTCTAATGATTGTAAAAAATCACTGTGCTTGAATTTGATGCCCTTAATCTTGCCTCTTTAGCACCTTAGACAGCACTTTCCATACTGTCCTGTAATTGTTGATTTACTTATTTGTCTTCCTTATGGTAATGTCATTGCCTTGAGGGTAAAGTCTATGTCTGGACTAGAACTAGGCCCTCAGGAAGTGCTCAATAAATATTTACTAACTCAATGTGCGATGATTAATTTTATGTGTCAACTTGGTAGGCTGTGGTCCCCAGTGGTTTTGTCAAATACTAGTCTAGATGTTGCTGTAAGGCATTTAGTAATGTGATTAACATTTATAATCAGTTGACTCTGAGTAAAGCAGAGTCAACTGATTACAAATTAGTTGTAATTTTACCCTCCATATATGAATGGGCTTCAATCAATCAGCTGAAGGTCTCAGTAGCAAAATCAGAGGTTTTCTGGAAAAGAATGAATTCTACCTAAAGACTGTGACAGAAACCCTGCTTGAGTTTCCAGCCTGCTGGCCTGTCCTACAAATTTCAGACTCAAACCTGCAACTTCAACTCTTTTTTGAGTCTCCAGCTGGCCAGCTTGCCCTATACATTTTAGACTTAACCACCCCCACAATCATGTGAGCCAATTCCTCAAAATAGTCTCACCACACATATTTATATATGTCATCTTGATTCTGTTTCTCTAGAGAACCCTGACTGATACAGAATGTATTACTTAATGAATTGAGGAGGTCCTGAACATACTAGTATTTCTTATTAATGAAATGAAAGAATGCAATTTAGCTACATCTAAGTTGAATTAAACTCTTACAGAAAACATCTTATTAAAATTTTATTTTAAACTGACTATATGCAAAGTTTTTAGTGGACTAAGTCTATTACATTTAGATTTTGCATCTTTCTAGCAATTCATAAAGTAAAAACAGGCCTTTCCACCAGAGGTTTAGGAAGGACAATCCTCCCTCCCTCCCTCCCTCCCTCCCTCCCTCCCTCCCTCCCTCCCTCCCTCCCTCCCTCCCTCCCTCCCTCCCTTCCTTCCTTCCTTCCTTCCTTCCTTCCTTCCTTCCTTCCTTCCTTCCTTCCTTCCTTCCTTTCCTTATTTATTGGTGGTAACAAAATAGGTACTTTTACTTTTCCAATTTACATATGAAGGAAAATCATTTGTGATTGTAAAAGACAAGCCTTTAAAAATCTAGTAGAATTTAAAATAAACTGTGCATTGCTTTCAAATTTGAAAAAAACACACGAAACTTTTAATGGCTTTCTTGCAAGATTGGGTGTCTGGTTGAACAGGCACACCTGAGTGGTTACCTCAAGCAATTTATCCCTAGTGCACAAGAGTCTCTTCCCTGGTTCCTCATTGGTTGAGTACTATGGGGTTAACATTCTTACCTGAACATCACCTAGGTCTTATTGTTTCCTATTGGGTTATTCAAAAAGTGTGCTGGGGACCTTTCTAGCTGTCTCCACCTCCCTTTGTCTAGTTGTGTTGGGAAGGTCTTCCTGGAATATGTGCTGTTGGTCACGTACACATTTCCTTGTTCTTTTTTTTTTCTCAATTAGAGTTCACAATCAATATTATTCTGTATTAGTTTCAGGTGCACAACATAGTGGTTAGACAATCATATACTTTACAGAGTGGTCCCCCTGATATTTCAAGTACCCACCCCCCTGGCCCGTACATAGCTATTACAGTATTATTCTTTTCCTCCATTGACTTCTCCCCGACCACTCTCACCTCCCAGCACATGCACTCACCCCCCTAGTGACTGTGTCCATTAATAGAAGAAGCTACAGGAGAGAGACTAGATGGAGCTGCTTTGGCTCTCTAGAAACGCCATAATTCAACTTCTTTAAGTTGATCTACCAATGGACACAGGAAGGACAACTTTAAAAAGTTCGATTATGGCATTTCTAGAGAACCAAAGCAGCTCCATTTTTCTCTCTCCTGTTGCTTCTTCTATTCTAAGCCCTTCCTTGTTTCACAGTTCTCAGCTTTAATAAAAATACTCTCAAAATAAAAGATTAAAAAAGTGTTGGATTATGGGATTATTATTGACATTCTTGGTTCTAAACTTGTTTTCTGTTCAATATTTTTGGTATAGAGTTCTGGTCAGTTTTGCAAAAATAACCCAAAATTTAAAGTATGGTTTGCTCTCCTATTTATATGTTTTTATTAAATGCCAAAAATGTGATAAACTGTTTGAGCCCTTTGAGCTAATTTCCATTCATTTCCCTGAAATGTTCTATGAGGAAATGAAGTGCAACAATGGAATTTTACAGCTATTCAGGATTGACTTGTCCTTTATATAAGGCATTATTCACCTCAGTTGACAGACTAATTTTCTTCCATCTAGATATCAGAAAAATAGATTTCCCATATGAAGCAAAAATGAGCCAAAGATAAATGTGTCCACGTGAACTATACCTCTCTAAATTAAGTAATAAGCAGAATCTTGAAATTTAAACAATTGCCAAGTGCCTATGAGATAAATATATTTATCCATATTGAAGTGGGATTTTGTGAGGGAATGGAGATAAACTTATGTATTCAATATGTGATTATTTGGTCTCTCTAGAGTTCTTCTCTTACTTACTAGTAATATTCTATTCTACAAAGGTCCCTATATTTCTAAACACTCTTGTATAAACATTAGTTAAATAAAAAGCAAGTGTTTTCATAATATTGCATGAAATGAACATGCCATCTTTCTTAACCTTTCTTTTACTGTTAAGTTTTTTTTCACCGATGAAAATGTTTCTGTAAAAAAATTAATATGTGAAAAATGATGTTAACTAAGAAGGTTTTATTAATGGTAGGCTGCAGGATCCTATATTTGGTCCTATTAATATATTTTTAGTGACTTTGATGAAGTAATCTTTCAAAGGCCTCTTCTGCCTGTAGGATAAGGTTTATGACAGATTCAATTTATTTTTCATGATTCTAGAAGGCAGAACTTAGATAAAAGTTTTAAGGAGACAGATATTAATTCAATAAAAGAAAAAATTGATATTTATAGTTATTCAAAACAGAAATGGGACTGCTTAGTATAAAAGTAGGCCCCCCTTTAGTAAACAAGGAACTCTGGGAGGGTGGGGAGCATCTGGTTTCTTAAAGTTCAACCAACCCCTCACACAGTGATGCTGTAGGGTAGGCATTTAATAAACATATATTTAATGTTGAAAGTGTTTATGCTAATTTACCACCAGCTAGAGCTGTTATAGTAGCAGAGATGCCTGTTCTCATTAGTAAAAAGTTTACCTCTAAAATCCCTCTATTTCTGAAATTTTCTGTATATAAAAGAGGAATCTAAAAGCCAATAGCTGATGACATGGGAAAAAATGAATCCAATATCTGAAATAAATCTAGAATCTTCTTTTGACATCTGCATAGAACCATTAACATCAGTGATACCAAGTTATGTAGATATGTTGTTATTTCAAGAGTCAGAAGAGTAATGACCTAACTTGCCCTAGTAGGCTTCACAGGGCTGCATCTTTTCTGCCCTATAATCACAGGCTATTGTTATCTACTTAAAGTTGATTACAGAGACTTGTTTTTCTCCTGTTGGTGTCCTCTTAATTTAGCAGAATGATATCATTTGACCATTCTTTTGCCAAAACAATGGAAAAAATCAAATTGCCTGATCAAATATAAAACCTAATCATACATTTTTGTATTTAATAATTTTTATAAGTTAACAACTTTCTTGCTGGTATATTTGCCTTTATTTGGGTAATATACACATTTTGCCTGAACTGTTATTATTTTGACTTAGTTGCATGCTTAAAGTGGCCCAGGAATTGCATGGAATTTGTAGATGGCAAAATTTCAGTTCTTTATAAACCATCTGATATTACTCAGTAAAGGTCAAAGTCATAACGATTTGTAAAATACCTGAAAGATACATGACCTTTAGTTCTTGCCCTTGTATTGCTAATCTATATGGTTAAACAGCTATTTCAAAATTGAACATGGAGTTGGTAACTTTTGGAAACATTTCTCTGGGTCTTTTCAAATAGGGCTCATCTAAATCTAAATAAATGCTCATTATACTTCATCTTGACTACTCATATCATTTATCCCTTTTGATCTTGTATTTGTAGTGACTAAAAAGAGCTAAACTTCTCTAGGGCAGGATCCATGATTGAGTCTTCTGAATTTCCTGAAAACCCCTACCCAGAGCTCAAAAAATATTGTGAAACAGATTAAGAATTAAGAATATATTTGAATCCATATTTTTGTGATGCTAAAAACACATTATGTAAATGTAACAAAGAAAATGATATTTTATTAACTGTTATAAGAATTCCTGTTGTGAAGAGAACTGTTTTGTTTAGAAAAATATCTTCATAAACAGCTTTGTCAGGAGGAAAGTGAGGCTCCAAGGGAAAGCATAAATAAGAAATGAATAGGGATTTCTTGGTGTAGGTGAGCAAAAAGAAAAAAAAAGAAGGGGGAGGCAGATAATGATGCCTGTTTTGGTGGAAAAGGCTGCTGAACCACATGGCAGGAGACCACAGACTCTGAAGGGAATTAGGAAATTTCAGCTTTGGGGCAGTTAATACTCCATGTGACTAATAATCCAATCAAAATTGTTTGTGTTTCTCTCTGGAAATCCCCTTAGTCTGCAACTCTAGGGGACTTGGTTCACTGAGCATAGTAACATATTGAACTCGCCACTATACTAGTAAGTCCAAACCTTTGTTCAAGACTACCACAGAAACATACCTTGAGTAAGTAGTTTGTTGGAGTAATCAAGGAAATTGGGCTGAGTCCCACCTTTGGGTTTGTATAGAGGAGAAAGAAGAGAATGGCTACAGGAACTGAGATATAAAAATTAAGTAAAAAACAACAGCGGTAGATTAACAAGTGAGAATAGCCCTGCCTACCTATTCATCACTGTTATTACTTACCTATGGTAAGAACTATTGTGAATTATTTAAAGCTTTGTCTTATTTCTTCAACTTTAAAATGAGAACCATGACTACTCTGATGCCTTTCATGGAAAAGATTTGAGAACAAACCAATACATAGTTGAAACATTTCATCAATGTAGAGAAAGGTCCCATTGAAATTACAAGGTCATGCATAAATACAGATAATTTGAACCTTCAGATAATGGTCCAGTAGAACTGGATCATGCCTTAACAACTCTTTGAGTTGAAAGATGGAAACTGCAAGTAATTGAAGCTTTGAAGAACATTTCCTATACCTTGAATATTTTCTCAGTGATGTAATGAGCTATGAGGAAAAACGGCTGCTGGATTAGGTAACCCCTTGCCTTAGCCAGACTTAATTTTTTTTTATTTCTAATTTTTGGTTTATTGTTTTAACATGTCACCTGAACACACTAAATTCATAATATAAAGAGGGTTTAGGATGTGCTTCTTTGTTAAAATCCCCAGTATGGCCAAAGGCAAGAGTCTGAGAGCAACTGGCAAACTAATTAAAGGCCTTGGGTCAGAGTATAGGAAACTAAATGGTGGCAGTCCATCTATCATCCACACCATCTGGCAATTTCAGTGCAATTACACTAGGCTCAAGACACCAAATATGAAGTGTTAAACAAACTGATTTAAAATGGAGAAGATGGAAGCCTATAGCACTTTTCTGGAATTAACACAGCAACTACTGTTAAGAGCTAGAGAGACTCCCACTATACGTTAAGTTCCTAAGAAATAACAATTAGAGCAGAAGCTCCACAATGCAATATAATACCATTATTTCCCACTTACATTTTACAATATAATGATTGCTTCCCATGAGGGCAGAGATCTTTGAAAGGGAAAAGGTTATTGTGATAAAGGCAGGGAAAGAAACACCAAGAAAGGAAAAACAAACTTACCTAAAAAGAAAACTTCAATTTGAAAAAAAAGAAAATTCTTGGACTATATTTCATTATTCATTCTAAAAATTAAAATGGAGGCCTGGGAGGGTAAAAGATGAGGAAACGAAGAATAACATGAAAAAAACAAACAAACAGTCTTGATCTTATTTGAGAAATGTTGATACAGCCTGAGATAGATATGGGTGATGGTAAATGACACTGAGACCCAGGAAATTTCCTTCAGTTTTATGTAACAAAGTTGGTCAGTTTTAAAGAATCTTCTAGCTTTTTTTTTTTTTTTTTTTTTTTTTTTTTTTTTAATGAACCAATGGAGTGCTCTTTGCAAAGTAAAGACTTAGGCATATCTTCACCAGCTCCTCTTGTGTCGTATTTCTGGAAAAAGATAACTGGAGGCTGTGAAAACAAGACTTTGATTCTGCCCACAGGAAACTTACAGTTTTATAGGGGAGATGACCTATACTTAAAATAATATTAAAAAACTAGAAAATGGCAAACCTAAAAACATGGCTCAGATAGAGTATCATGGGGCTTAGAGTTGGGAAGATTATGTGCATCATGAAGATGTGAGAAGAACGATTTATGGGGAATTCAGGAGGGTGTCCCAAGGAGAGTGAATAATTGTATTTGGCCAGACCCTAAGAAATGGTACAACATTATTTCTGAAAAGTTCAGGGTTGCAAAAGTGGTTTCTTCTCTGTGGTGACTGGAATTTTTGGGATGGACTGTAGCATGAGTTAGTAGGATATGGGCCCGATTTGACCTTTTCAAAGGATCTAGGCAATAGCAGACCACTCCCTACCTTTCTGCCTGGCCCAGGGGAATTTAGGCTGTATTGATTCCTTGGTGTTGTGTCAGAACCCGGAAGAAAGAATGAATTTTTCCCCATGTTGAGTTTCATTCCATATCATTCCATACACAATTTTTATTTATGTATTTGCTTTTAGTTAGAGTTTAGTTCTAAAAGATAGAAATTTGCTTTTAAAAGAAACCTTGGATGACACATACTATAAAAAAATTCAGTTTATTTTTAATATATTTGTATTAATTCTGTTGGATAGAAGATTGGTTAAAGGAAAATCTATTAATATTTAATAAGACCTGCTTTTTATGACACTGCATACTCATATATAATCACAGTGAATAATCAGAGGGCACCTTATATTACATAACATGATATATTTTAAAGAAAGTTAATTTTGAATTCTGCTTCAGTCTTTTACCTTTGAGGCTGTGCTTAAATAATAATTCAATGCTCAAGAGATACTTAAATCATTTGGATTTATCATGTAAAAAGGGTTTAGGATGTTCATTTTCATATAAATATAAAAATTATTTAGTAATTTATGAAATTAGGGGAAAGAAAGTTAATCAAACCATATGGCTGCTGTCTTAGTGATTTAGTTACTTAAGGTCCCTAGTAACTTTGATTAAGTCTTGGTTTGTAATTATAAAAGGTACAGACTTTTCCCCTCCTAGTGGAGAAATAATAGTGAATAGCTCCTCAAAATCTCTCGTATTCATTGCCTTCTCTCTCTAACAAGTGCCACGTCTACTTTAGGCCCTCATTATCTCTTCTTTGGACTATAACAAGAGCCTCCTAATTGGCCTTACTGCCTTCTGTTTCTCTCCAAACTCCTTGGAAACTAATCTCAACCCAACTTGTGAGAAAATAATCTTGCTAAAAACAAAGCATGGATCATGTCATCTTATTGCACAAAATCCTTCAATAATTCCCTGTTGCAACTTGATATAAACTCAGAGAGCTTGCCTTGATTTGCAAGGTCATTACCATCCAGTTCCTTCATAAATTTTATATGTTGTAGTCAAAGTTGGTAATTTCCCTGTAAGCATTCCAGCCTCCACATTTAAGCACATGCTATCTGGAAAGTCCTCCCTATTATTTCTAGTTGCAGAAATCCTCATCATCCTGTAAAGCCTGACCTTAGCAGGTGCTTTCATTATAGCTATCATGCCCCAAAGCATCCCAATCCAGCCAAGAGGAAGGGAATTCTTCCTCTGAATTCTTCTTCCTCTGAATTCTCAGACTCTTTCTTTGACCCATCTTATAGCAGTTACCACACCATAACTTGCATTATAATGATTTGTACATTTATTTGAACCCCTCCTATACTGTGAAATTCTTGAAGACCAAGATTATTTATTTGAACCCCTCCTATACTGTGAAATTCTTGAAGACCAAGATTATCTCATCATCCTCATATCTCCCACAAAATCTATCCCAGTGGTCTGCACATTATTGTTGCATAATATATTCTGTTGCTTGGAGGATATATTTAATGCAGTATTGACTTGCCCAAAGGTTGTAATTGCCATACATCTTAATGGGGAAATTAGGGGCTTCCAATAATTTCTGTGGGTTACTTTTCCTGAAACTCCTGACTCATTTTAGGCCATATTTCACTGTAAATATTTTAATGAAAATCAATTAAAGTGGACACAATAGAAGAGTGGCAGAAAAGGAAATGCTGCAGATTGTACTTGTGAATTTGTTGAGCTCAGGATAAGGAAGCAGCATCTGTTCCAGAAATATCATCTAGTTAAGACATAAGAAGTCAAACATACCTAACTGTCCTGCATATCACATTCTTTCAGCAGGAGGTGCCAAGAAGAAAAGGAGCAATCTACCATTTGCTAAGCCATCTGTTTCATAAGACCTATTCCTTATTTAGTTCCATCAGGGTTTTCATTTCTTAAAAAAAATTTAGCATCATCAAGGACCCCAAATAAAAGCATATGATAATATTGTCTAATAGTCATCTCAGCAGCAGCCTCTATTTTTCTCAAAGTTGTTTCCTTGTTGATTTATGTTCTTTACAATGTGTACCGTGTGAAAAGAACACAATCTGTGAATCAGAAGCCCTGAGTCTTAATTATAACTCTGCTTCCTACTAATTTATGTAGGGCAGTTGCCTACATCTGACCTTAAACTTCTTCCAATGTAAAATGGAAATAATATCTACCGCACTAGATGTGAGCTAAAATGTAAGCCCCATGAAGGCAAGAATCTTTACCCGTTTTGTTCATTGATGCACCCCAAGCACCCAGAACATTGGCACATGGAAGATGCTCATTAAATACTTGTTGAATGTGGTTAATACTGAAATAAATTGATACCTCTAAAATGCTTTGAAGACTATTATCCAAATAATATAATTTTAGAATTAGAAGCATAAGGATCACATAATTTAGACTCCTTGGTTTATAGATGAATAAACTAAGGACCAGAAAGACTAACCTGCACAAGATATTACAACCACACAGTTTCAGAGTTGGCAGTAGTCTAGGCTTCCCAAATTCTAGTTCAGGTCTATTCTACCAAACCATGCCTTCTTCTTATAAAATTGTATAGCCAATCCATTACCTTAGTTTAGTGTTTTATAGATTTCCTTCTTATGTACACCACCCTCTCTATTTTTTGCAAAATTTACATAGGTTATTATTTACTTACACTTTTTCTTTAGGTTGAGTTAAATCATTAAACTTAAGTACTTTATGTGTGTCTTGTCTTAAATAATACTATCCATGAAACAATTTGCCGCACGAGTAATTTTTTCATTATATATTAAGATAAAAAATAGTTAAGTACCAGTTAGGTAACACCTAAAATTGCTGTCCCTATCTGCTGTAGTACATGTTCTTAGGGAAATTCTGCCTAGAAATATCTGTGCTATATTATGATTCTATTAGAGGCCTGGTTCACGAATTTGTGCACAGGTGGGGTCTGGCCAGCCTGCCCCAATCGGTGCAGAACGGGCCGGGCCAGCTGGGGGGAGGGGCCACAGGCGGTTGGCCCATTGGCACCGCCCCCTGGTTGAACTCCCGGTCAAACTCCCGGTTAAGGGGACAATTTTCATATTATCCTTTTATTATATAGGATATGAATATGAATATTTTTCATGTAATAAATGATTCTAATATAATCAATTCAAAATTTTTATATTACAGGATAGGTAGCTAAAAATATGAAATACTTAGAAATCCAGCATACATTTTTCTCTTGCTATTCTGTCTCAGTGGAGATGGAGAGTAAGATCATCATGCTATTGTAGTGTGTAGAAAATTCATAGTTACAAAGCAGGATGAGCAAAAAAGGAAATTTATTTATTTTAATCATATTTAGCTCCTGAGTCTTCATTCCTGCTGTCTTACACATTATTTTTTCTTTGTTTTTGGATAAATCCATTATCAATTAAGTGTCTTTTTTTTCCCCTTCCTCTTTCTTCTTCCATGAGGAAGTCTAACTAAGTCCAGACCAGGGGAGAGTGGGTGGCATAAATGGTGTTCTCTGAGCCCAGGTTCTCTCCTTCTCTCTCTTTGCAACTTTAATTCTTTTTAGTTCAAAGGGTTTGTAAAAAATATTATTTTCAAGTCTGTATGAAAATTAAGCTTCTACATTATCATTCATCATTCCACACTCTATGGTTTATGACATGCAATTATACACACATATAAGCTTACATCTGATAGGGAATTTCTGGAAAAAAATATGTAGACTGAGGGAGAATTTTGGAGAAATTTAAAAATGTTATATGTTTCTTCTGGAAGCCAGTTCCAGCATGTCATAATTGCAAGAGTTTCATTGAAAGCTTGATGGAACTTGGAGACTCAACAAGGGCTGAGTCACATATGTTATCGCCTGCTGGAATGGCCAAAGACATTTCCCCAAACCTGAAAAGGATGATTGCTTGCTGCCAGACAGCTCAGGGCATCTACATGTTATTGCCTCCTGTTGGCCAAACACCTGAACAGCCAAAGGCAATTCCCCAATCTGACAATGGATTCTGTACCTAACCCTACCCTTTGATGTGTATATCTCCACCTTGCCTTAGGACAAATCCTCTCTAATAAAATGGTAATATGCAAATTAACCATCACTCTGCTACATAAGCCATGCCCACCAGTCAAGCCACGCCCACCAGCCAAGCCACACCCACCAGCCAATCAGGGCGAGTATGCAAATTAACCCAACCCAAGATGGCTTCAGCCACAGAGAGCAAGGTTTCCCAGGTAACAGAGCAAGCCAAGCTTTCCATAGCCGTTGCAGGCCTAAGCCTCCACTCAAGCTACAAAGTTTCAATTATAGAAGGTAAACAAATTCAAACAAATGGCGGCAGAATGGAGCTTGAGAGAGCAGGCCAGGGTTGCCGGCGGCAACACGGGAAGCAAAGCTTTCCGCACACCCTGGCCGGGCTCACCCACTTAAGGCTACAAAGTTTCAGTTGTAGAAGGTGAATTAACTGCCACAGAAATGGCTGCCGCCCCGGAGGGATCAGCAGGAGGTTTGGCTCCGCTCCAGGTTACAAAGTTTCAATTGTAGAAGGAAAATAAATTCCAGATACCACTGCCTCCGCTTGGGTTGCCAGGGGGCGTGGCCGGCTTGCAAACCACCACAGGCCCCTCTCTCAGGCCGCCCCACGCCCCAAGGGAACCCCACCCTGATCCGGGACACCTTTCAGGGCAAACCAGCTGGCCCCCACCCATGCACCAGGCCTCTATCTTATCTAATAAAAGAGTAATATACATATGGATCATCACTGCAACACACAATATAGCTGCCCCCATGTGGTCAAAGATCCTGCCCCCATGTGGACACAAGATGGCCACTACAAGATGGCCAGCAGGAGAGGGCAGTTGGGAGGCATCCGGCCTGCAAGGGAGGGCAGTTGTGAGGGACCAGGCCTGCAAGGGAGGGCAGTTGAGAGGGACCAGGCTTGCAAGGGAGGGCAGTTGGAGGTGATCAACCCTGCAGGAGAGGGCCTGCAGTTAGGGGTGACCAGGCCGGCAGAGGAGGGCAGTTGGAGGTGATCAACCCTGCAGGAGAGGGCAGTTAGGGGTGTCCAGGCTGGCAGAGGAGGGAAGTTGGGGGCAAACAGGCTGGCAGGGGAGCAGTTAAGCATCAACCAGGCTGGCAGTGGAGTGGTTAGGGGGTGATCAGGCTGGCAGGCAGAAGATGTTAGGGGCAATCAGGAAGGCAGGCAGGCAAGCAGTTGGGAGCCAGCAGTCCTGGATTGTGAGAGGGATGTCTGACTGCCCGTTTAGGCCCGATCCCACCAGGATCGGGCCTAAACGGGCAGTCGGACATCCCTCCAGGAGTCCCAGATTGGAGAGGGTACAGGCTGGGCTGAGGGACAACTCCCCGCCGTGCACGAATTTCGTGCACCGGGCTTCTAGTTGTGTTAATAAAAAGCAAGGGGTCCTGAGACAAGGAGAACTTGGTTTCTTCAGCCAGGCTCCTCTGCCCCCCAGTATGCCTTTCAAAATTATGTTTCGTCTCTGGACTCTTATTTAATTTACACACAGCCCCTTCTCCAGATTCCAGAACCCTTCTAGATGCTGGATCAAGACCGCTGGCATTATCTTTCCATATGGCTTGCTTTTTAAAAAGTGCCATGAGCAGCATTACCATTATTGTTTTAAAACTGATTAAAAACAGAGACTTCTGCAAAGATGTTAATAGACATTTTATAAAATATATATAAATCACCAATAAATCTACAGAAAAACATATGCCAGTATCTTAACACTGTAGCCCGATTTTTAAAAAGTCTTGCCAAAGATGAATTTGTTTCAGAACAATTTTGTTTGATAATGATGTTATACTGATTTCAAAGTAGAGCATAGTCATAGTCATAGCCACAATCAATATTATTAAAACGTTTAACTCTCTTGAGCACCAATACAAAATACATTGATTAGGTATCTAGATTTCATTACTAAATCTAGGGCTAAAATTCATAGTGTGAATAAAATCAGGAGAAGCCATATTGTTATCTGTGTAAACATGTCTCCTACTTTGTTCACCAAAATCCTGTAACACATTTATTGTGGAGAGCCTCTTACCAAAACTTGCAGTAGTCCACATTTAAAAAGAAATAAGTTCTTTACAATTGGACCAAAACATGCAGCATTTATATGTAGCTTCCTCTGAGTACTGCATATTAATAGTCTTGCTGGCTTTTCTTGGCTTCCTAGTAATTTTTAGTAAATCCATTACAGGCTACACGACTTGAGATTTCTTTTACGGGGCAGGCAGAGCACATTTCAGTCTATACAATTTATAGATAATTTCCCCAGAAGGCAGTGAGAGAAAGAAGTTCTGTACCCCTTTATAGCATCTTTGTATTTGATCCAGCTGTTTGAGCAATTAGATTTGGGGTAACAGAACAATTGGAAGGGGAAACAACTTCCAACTGTTAAATAGTGATTGATAATGAAGAAAGTTTTAATTATTAAATGATCAGCCATGTTGGATTCTTGATTAGAAACTTGACCAGCCATTACACATGAGTTGTCCTCAGGCCAAATTTAGCCTTCAGATGTATGCATTTGGCTGGATAATGTTGTAAAACCTTAACCTTAAATGTTTTTTTGGACACTCATGAACAATGTACCTTACCATAGACAGCATCATATCTCAAGTTTTTATACCTACCCCTTCCCATTTACACCTATCTGCCTGACTCCTGAAGGAATTTGGGAATGCCATATGCTTTTAAATGTGTTAATTTCTTGTCATTTAATAGTATTACATTACAATTAAAAGTTAATGGAGGAGAGGTATAGAGATCATAGGGAAGTAATCTTCCTAATTCTGATCTAGTATGAATGGAGTTTTGCATAATCTTTCCAGATCTGGTCTTTGCTTAATGAGATTTCTGAGCTTCCAAAGGGTTCATTAATCATATAAATATGGAACACCTACAGAATTAAATCCTTGGAAGGGATAATATACATGTTAAGAAATGCTGGGTTTGTCTTATCACATAGCTGCATCAATATCAGAAGTAATAAATTCTTGATGTAGGATATTCAGAAATAATTCTGGCATTAACTGAAACACCTGTCCCAAAGTTAAATTACCAAGCTTTTTGATGAGAAGTTTTTTTAAATTTGAGTGTGATGAAATTCATTCTTCAAAATTCGTTGTGTGCAATCATGATAAACCTGGGAGGGAGGTTATCAAATCAGGGGATTTGCAGGTGCTTAGCAAATGTTCATTGGTTAAATAAATAAAAGATATGGAGGGTTCATCTTTTCATGCTTTCTAGAAACTTTCAGTTTTAATTTATTCTTTGATCTAAAGGTTATTTAGAAGCCTGAATCTTAATTTTTAAGTAGTTAACTTTTTTTCTGGTCACCTTTTAATTATTGCTACTTTTATTGAGTGGTAAATATAGACTGTACTTTTAAGAACTTCTACATGATACATTTTTATAAATTGATTTTTCTTATGAAAAAAATATTTGAGAGGTGAAAGTTTTATATACATTTATGAAATTTAATTTATTTTTATATTTCATTCTTCAGTGTCATTTTATTTATTACAAAATCTGTCCAATTCTGAAAGAGGTGTGTTAATATTATTATATATACACTTTAATTATGTATGAATTATCTAACAATATATAGATTTCCAAGTCTTCAAATGCATCCCTTGAATGTAGTGTGAACTATATTTAAAAAAACTTTTTTCTTAAAATTTTTACCCTTCCTTTAGATTGGCATGCATTATAATATCTGTGTTTGAATTATACTGTAGTTTTACCAGGCACTTCCTTTAGCAGCATCTATAATAATAAAAACATAATATGCTAATTAGACCGGACAGCCCAACGACCTTCAGGATGTCATTCCAGATGTCCTTCTGGATGAAGCCACAGCAGTGGGGGCCGAGGCAGAGGTGGTTAGGGGTGATCAGGCAGGCAGTTGAGTGGTTGGGGGTGATCAGGCAGGCAGGTAAGTGGTGAGGGGTGATCAGGCAGGCAGGCAGAGGCAGTTAGGGGTTATCAGGCAGGCAGGCAGAGTGGTTATGGGTGAACAGGCAGGCATGCAGAGTGGTTAGGGATGATCAGGCAGGTAGGTGAGCAGTTAGGGGTGATCAGGCAGGCAGGCGAGTGGTTAGGAACAATCAGGCAGGCAGGCAGGCAGGCAAGTGGTTAGGTGTGATCAGGCAGGCAGGCAGAGGGGTTAGGGGTGATCAGGCAGGCAGGCAGAGGCGGTTATGGGTGATCAGGCAGGCAGGCAGAGGGGTTAGGGGCAGTGAGGCAGGCAAGCAGAGTGGTTAGGGGCAATCAAGCAGGCAGACAAGTGGTTAGGAGCCAGCGGTCCTGGATTGCAAGAGGGATATCCAACTGCCTGCAAGATTGGGCCTAAACTGGCAGTTGGACATCCCCCAAGGGGTCCCGGATTGCGAGAGGGTGCAAGGCAGGCTGAGGGACCCCCCCCCCCATGCATGAATTTTGTGCACCAGGCCTTTAGTTTATATAATAATCATAGCATTTAAAATTTTCATGGATGAGGCAATGTGATCTTCTTCAACCATCTCCTCCTCAAAACCTCCAACTTTTCTTAGCATAGACATGACATTATTGGCAGGGACTGTTTTTTGTTGTTATGAAAATAGTAGTAATTCTCCGTTGTCAGATGATCTCAGCAGTCATATCATAAGTTTATAAACTGCAAAGGCATATCAGCTCTGGCTACAGAAATAGCATTAAAAATGCATAGCTCTCTTTTTCTGTGTCTCTGTGTTCAGCTGCCACCTTTGCTGTCCCTCAACTCCATGTTGGGAGTTGGCCACGTGGCACAGCATCTGTTTGTGCACAGGACACAAGGGTGGGGCAGAGAGGTTTGGGGTGGCTCAGACCTTCCCATGGTCTGGCATATCTGTTCTAGAGTACTCTGTGAAAGGCAGTGGATGGCAAACAAATCAAATAAAGGAAAAAGTGGCCAGCATACAACTATGAGACATGATCTCACATATTAATTGAAGAGAAATGTTTGTTTCCACCGTCTAATTGAGTTTGGGTTCATTTTAAAATTCTGTTTACTTTAATTTAGTTCACTGCAGATTGGGAAGCTTGCCGAGCTTGAAAAGCTCCTGTCCCTCAAAATAATAAAAGAAGGTTGGCTCCCTTGGTGGTTCATTGCTACTCTTTCACTCTACTTCTTCTCTCACAATTATTTTATATATTTAGTAGGACACTTCCTGAGATGATTTAGGTTAAATGAAATCTGTAGTCAGGCACTTGCTTTTTTCTTTGGAGTCAGCTCAAGTAAGTATAAACACTGTTTAATAAGCCCCTGAAAAGAAACCGGGATGAGGGTGTCCACTGGAGACCTCTTCATCCCACTCTCTAAAAAGAACAGCTGGCTTTTTAATCATGTAACTCAGTAATCTTCCTTCCCCCTTCCCCCCATAATTACTCTTATGGCTTCTAATTCTATTTTTTTTTTTTTACCTCTTCTCAGTATGAATCCTAGGAAGAAATAAATTGCACATGCAAATTGGGTAATTTGAGTTGAGTTTAAAAGGAGACAATTTTAAAAAATAAGGTGACAATTTATAAACATGTAGGGAAAATAAAGAAATCTGGGTAGAATAACAATGGCCTGTTGCTAGCAGAAGCTGTAGCCTTTAGTTGAGTCTCAGGCTAGTCCATGGAAATCTTGCAGAGGATAATCAGAGGTATAAATACCCCAACCTCTCTCTTTTCTCTCTTATCTTTGCTGGTATACATCCCATTGACTGCACACAACTGAAAGGAAGAGGACAAGAGAACTCGTAGGTGTTATTCATACAGTATCATACATATACCCCATTTCCCTACCACAGAGCAGGTGAAGAGGGCATCTGGAAGGGACAAAGGGAAGATTATTAGTGTTCTGTCTGGCCTCTGCTTCTCTGAATCCTTTATGGGTTCTATTTCCTCCCCCTCCTCACTGTGTGCAGGTACTGCCTTTAATGATTGGGTCTTCTCACTCAAAAGTGTTCTTCCTTGGTGATCTCGGCTTTTCTCATTTTCTTATAATTACTGAGACTCTGTTATTCCTTTCTGAAACTTCGGCTTTATCTTTAGCTGGGTTGGCTTTTAGATTTTCTTGAAAAATAAACATAAAAAAATAGGTTCATCTTTCTCTAGGGCCACCATGGCTCACTATTTCTATGACTCAGTGTAAGGACTGTGGTAGTGTAAGGACTGTGCATACTAATCATTGAGAAACAGGAAACAATATTTTCCTCTCAGTATAACTGAGTAGGATCAGATATTTTTCTCTGACTGGGCTGCTATGTTTGATTTGGACACACTGTACCTGAAACTGCTAGTGTGATCGGCTAGAATTCTTCCACATTTTAGGCCATGCAGGTGTTAAAATTAAAAGAATTCCTGATATATAATGTACAACCTAGAGTATAGAAATAGCAACTATAATATCATGTAAATAGCCTGTACACCATTCCAATTCATTGGCCTAAGTATTCTGACTCCAGAGCACATACTCTTAATGCTTTGCTATCCTGGATGTGGGGGTTAGATAGAAAAGGAGGCATCAAGATGATGCCAAGGTTTTGATTCCAAGTGATAGAATGATGAGAAGTCATAAGGCAACAAGTTTTGAGAAGATGAAGAATTACATTTGAATTTGTACTATTTAAAGGGAAGTGTCTATTAAGCAATTGGCTATGTGGTGGTTGTGGGGAGAATTTGGATTTTAGAAAAGAAATTTCATCTAGGTAGATTTATGAGTCACTAGAGGCCTGATGCACAAAATTTGTGCACTCGTGGGGGGGGGGGTGGTGGGGAGATTCCTCAGCCTGGCCTGTGCCCTCTTGCAGTCTGCGAGCCCTCAGGGGATGTCTGACTGATGGTTTAGGCCCAATCCGTCAATTGGACATCCTTAGCGCTGCCACAGAGGCAGGAGAGGCTCCCACCACCGCCGCTGTGCTCGCCAGCCAGGAGCCTGGCTTCTGGCTGAGTAGCACTCCCCCTGTGGGAGTGCATGACCACCAGGGGGCAGCTCCTGTACTGAGCGGGATTGGGCCGAAACCAGCTCTCCGAAATCCCCCGAGGGGTCCCAGATTGCAAGACTGAGGCCAGGCTGAGGGACCCCACAGATGCATGATCAGGGCTGGGGAGGGATGCAGGAGGTTGGTCAGCCAGGGAGGGACCGTGGGAGGGCTCCAGGGTATGTCCAGCCTGTCTCACTCAGTCCCAATCGGCCGGATCCCAGCAGCAAGCTAACCTACCGGTTGGAGTGTCTGCCCCCTGGTGGTCAGTGCATGTCATAGTGAGTGGTTGAGCAGCCTTAGCATATCATTAGCATATTATGCTTTGATTGGTTGAACGGACAACCGGATGACCAGACACTTAGCATATTAGGCTTTTATTATATAGGATTACCATAGATGTGGTAGTTGAAACTGTCATGAGCTTGTCCCTCGCAAGCATGTACCAGTAAAATCAGAAGGAAAAAGGGCTTAGTTTTCCTCATCTCCACTGTTACCATCTAATACAAGATAATACCTTTGATCTTTTGCAATTATCTTCTCACTTTGGCTCCTACTCAATTTATTCTTCCATATAATCCACAGCTCTGCTGATCTTTATAAATGTGGGTCTTCAAAGTTTAAAACCATCAAAGTTTTCTTATTATACTTGGAATAAAATCCAAACAATTGCCTTTGGCATGTCTAACAAGGTCTTGTATGTCTATAACATGTGTAACCATCCATCTTACTTTATCTTACACTGCTGTCTACTTTTCTGTCTAAATTCCTGTCATACTCGTTCTCTTTACATTTCTGGCAAACACCAAGCTTTTTCCACATCAGAGCTTTTGCTTTAACTCTTCATCTTCTGGTTCCTTTTTTATCATTCAGTTATCAACTTAAATGTCATTTGCTCAGAGAAATTTCCCTTACCCCCCAAATGTAAAGAGTTCTCTATCATTACATCTTATTATTTTGCTTGATAGCATTTATTTGAGTTTACAATTATATAATATGTGTGTTTACTTTTGAAATATCTGCATCTCCTATTAGATTGTAAGAAATCTATTCAATACTCAGTGCCCACCACATAGTAAATATTCAAAAAGCACTTGTTGAATGAATGGATCTTTATTCAAGCCATCTATATGACTCTATACTATCATCATCAATGTTCCCTATCATTTATTTACTCTCTCTATATCATTTAATTAGATGATTCTTTGTGCATGGGTACTAAGTAGCTGAAACTCGAAAGCCTCATTTTTTTTAAGTCTCCCCAAAAGGTATAAAGAGATCATTGTTATACTTTATTCAAGCAGCTGCATATGAATTCTGTCAAGATCAAATAAAGACAGCAACATTAGATGGAAGACAGGAATGGCCTTCTTTTACTATGTTCTGTTTAGAAAAACCTTTCATTTTTGTAATTGGCTATAGTATTGTCTGTAAATATTATGCAAACTACCCTGAATCCTTATAATGCAAGTTAGGTTATAATGAGGAATGAGGAGCAGTGGCCCTGAATATAAGCAATCCTTCAGGTATGAATTTTTCCAACATGCCTATGGAGCAGTATAACAGGGATAAAGGTTCATGAGATAAAGAAAGGTGGGGCAGAACCTGTTTTTTTCACTAGATCTCTTTATTTTTTACTCTTTTCCTACTTTTTCTGTTTCCTCTAGGGTAGAGGGTGAGAGAAAAGAGAGTATAAGAAAAGGTGAAAAATATTACATGTAATTTGTCTGCAAAAGCCCCCATAAAGAACGGGCTATACTAGGTAAAGAAGATACCGTGCAACTAGTATATCCAACCTCAACCCCTGTCCTCTCCTTTCTCCTAGTTCCCTATTCTGGCAGAAAATTAGGTTATGTGGGGTAGCTGAAGTCTGGCTACTTTCTTTGTTTTCCCATTGGCCTATAGCAGTGGTCGGCAAACCACGGCTCGCGAGCCACATGCGGCTCTTTGGCCCCTTGAATGTTCTAACGCCACTTCTTCAAAATAGACTCGCCCAGGCCGAAAACCGACTTCTGCGCATGGGCCACGAAGTTTCAATCGCACTGTACGTGCATGCCCACATGTGGTATTTTGTGGAAGAGCAACACTCAAGGGGCCAAAGAGCCGCATGTGGCTCGCGAGCCGCAGTTTGCCGACCACTGGCCTATAGGAACTCACATCCTTGCTTCAGCAATGGATGAAGGCTACATTCTTTCTCTTTGCTTCCTCTGTTCTCTGCCATCATAAGAAGCTCCAGACACCTTCATAATATTCAAGTGGAGGCAAGCATCCATCTTCCTGTTGTCAATTACTTCCAAATGCCAGGGATCACTTACAAGGTTTACTCTCTCTCTCTGAGTTCCAGCCTTGGTGATCACACCATGGTCCTCTGGGTTTTTTGGTTCAGCAAAACCTTACCCCTGCAAGATTTGCCCAGTGTTTATGAATGGTTATTTAGGGGCTTGTTTATTGGGAGAAGAGAAGAAAGCCAATGGACTCTCTACTTCTATGAATCCTCTTACCAAATGTTCTCCCTGCCTGACTCCTTTCCCACTATAGTCCCTTCTCAAAGCAGCAGTCAGAATAATTTTTTGAAAAACTCAAATTAGGTTAGGCCACTTTTTTTCTAGGAATTCTCCAATGGTTTCTCATGTCAGAATCAAATTCAAATTCTTAATAAGTCCATATGTCCTCCTCGATCTGTCCTTCACCAATTTCTTTGATTCCATTTTCTGCTATTTGTTTTCTTTAGCTCATTCTATTCCTTGCTTTTTCTTGAACATATCAGGCTTGCTCCTTTCCATATGCCTGGAATTTTCTTCCTCCAAACATCCATTTGGCTAGCTTCTTCATCTGCTTCTGCTTGAATGTCATATTATCAAAGAAGCCTTTGCCAGCCACCTTATCTGAAACAACACTCCCCTTCTTCTGGGATCTGAGCATTGCTGACAATGGATATTCTGGCTTTTTAAAGTTCAGAGCCATTATTTATTGAGTCTAAAATGAATATGCAAATTTTTTGCTTTATTGATTTGTTTAATGTACCCATCTATTTAGCTCTTATGTTCCTAGGAAGGCAGAATCATGACCATTTTTATTGGTTTGGCATCAAATAGGTACTTAATAAATGTTTTTTGAAGCTTGGAGGAAAATCTAGATAGAAATAGTTTTTAAAGCTTTCAAAAATGTCACTGCAGGACATGTAATTGACTGCTTTATACAGTTTGGTTATTGAAAGTTATAATGAATTTTTTGTAGACTTTCTTTACGCTGTTTTCTAACCCTCAAAAAAAATGTCAGATCACAATTTCTAAACAACTTTCATCATCTTCCTCCTTTGCTTAAAACCTTCAAAATCATGTGTATATGGTGGTATATTTGTGCAACAGCATGGATGAACCTGGAGAATATTATGCTAAGCAAAATAAGCTAGTCAGAGAAAGACAAATACCATATGATTTCACTTATATGTGGAATCTAATGAACAAAATAATTTAACAAACAAAATAGAAACAGAAGCATAAATACATAGAGCAGACTGACAGCTCTTAAAGGAGAGGGGTTTTTGGGAGTTAGGCAAAGGAATTAAGCAAAAAAAAAAAAAGAAAAGACAACTCATAGTCACAGACAACAGTGTGGCGATTACCAGGGGGAAGGAGGTTTGGGGGAGGGATGGGATGTAGAAGAGGGTAAAGGGAGGATAAGTGATGAAGGAAGAAGACTAAACTTTGGGTGGTAAACACAGAATACAATATACAGATGATGTATTATAGAATTGTACACTTGAAACCTATATAATTTTATTAACTAATGCCACCCCAATAAATTCAATAAAATTAAAAAAAAATAAAAATTTGCTTTTAGGAATCCAGAGGTGTTAATATGATTAAGAAAACCTAGGTGCTCACCCTCTCAGGAGCACGCCCACCCCTTTCTTCTTTCTCAGTGCACCTCCTAAACTCTAGGGGTCCCCATGGGACTTGCAACCAGGAGAGCAATGGTCAGCAGCAGCTTTTCCAGGCTAACCCCTGAACCTGTCTCCAAGGCCCCCTGTTCTCTAACTTTCCAGTGAGCTAAAGCAGCTCCACCTAGGCTCTCTCCTGTTGCTTCTTCTAAACCAAGCCATTCCTTGTTTTACATACTATTAATAAACATACTCTCAAAAGAAAAAAAAAAAAGAAAGAAAGCCTATGACCTAGAAAGAAGGATCTTAATGGTGGATGTTTATTTGCTCTTTTTTTCCTTTTAACATTTATTGGGCCCTGGCCGGTTTGGCTCAGTGGATGGAGTGTCGGCCTGCGGAGTGGAGGGTCCTGGGTTCGGTTCCAGTCGGGGGCATGTGCCTTGGTTGTGGGTACATCCCCAGCGGGGGGTGTGCAGGGGGCAGCTGATCGATGTTTCTCTCTCATGGATGTTTCTGGCTCTCTGTGCCTCTCCCTTCCTCTCTGTAAAAAATCAATAAAATATATTTAAAAAAATTATTGGGGTGACACATTGGTTAATAAAATTATATAGTTTTTAATTATGCAATCTACAATAATAAAAGAGAAACATGCAAATTGACCGTACCTCTGCTACGCCCACCAGCCACGCCCACCAGCCAATCAGGAGCAAGTATGCAAATTAACCCAATCAAGATGGCTGTGGCCATGGAGAGAGCAGGAAGCTTGGGTTGTCCCCGGCGATGGAGGAAGCCAAGATTCGCACCCTGCCCTGACCGGCCCTGGCCTCCGCTCAAGGCTACAAAGTTTCAATTATAGAAGATAAATAAATCCCAACAAAAATGGCGGCAGCCATGGAGCTGGAGAGAGCAGGAGGCTTGGGTTGCCCCCAGTGATGGAGGAAGCCAAGCTTCCCGACCTGCCCTGGCCGGCCCTGGCCTCAGCTCAAGGCTACAAAGTTTTAATAATAGAAGATAAATAAATCCCAGATACCAGGGCCTCCGCTTGGGTCACTGGGGGGCATGGCCAGCCTGCAAACCACCACAGGCCCCTCACCCAGGCCACCCCATGCCCCAAGGGAATCCCCACCCTGATCTGGGACACCCTTCAGGGCAAACCAGTTGGCCCCCACCCGTGCACCAGGCCTCTATCCTATCTAATAAAAGAACAATATGCAGATTGACCATCACTCCAACACACAAGATGGCTGCCCACATGTGGTCAAAGATCCTGCCCCCTTGTGGACACAAGATGGCCACCACAAGATTGCCAGCAGGGGAGGACAGTTGGGAGGGACCAGGCCTGCAAGGGAGGGCAGTTAGGGGTGACCAGGCTGGCAAAGGAGGGAAATTGGGGGTGACCAGGCCTGCAGGGAAGGGCAGTTGGAGGGGACCCAGGCCTGCAGGGGAGGGCAGTTGGGGGGGACCAGGCCTGCAGGGGAGGGCAGTTAGGGGCAATCAGGCTGGCAGAGGAGCAGTTAGGCATCAATCAGGCTGGCAGCAGAGTGGTTAGGGGGTGATCAGGCTGGCAGGCAGAAGCAGTTAGGGGCAATCAGGAAGGCAGGCAGGCGAGCAGTTGGGAACCAGCAGTGCTGGATTGTGAGATCGGGCCTAAACGGGCAGTTGGACTTCTCTAAAGGGGTCCCAGATTGGAGAGGGTGCAGGCTGGGCTGAGGGACACCCCCACTCCCGTGCATGAATTTCGTGCACTGGGCCTCTAGGTCTATATTATATTTACTCTTTATTGAGGATGATTATGACTAACTCCATGAAGTCTTACTAGGAAGATAGAAACCTGAAAGACATTGAAATTGCTGACCACTACTCACTTTTGATGATGAAGGAAACCATCAAAAGAAACAGAATGGTTGAAAAGTAGCTTTGGAATCCTGGAGAACTCAAATGGTGAAAAAAAAAAAAAAAAAAAAAAAGAGGAGATATTGCAAGTAAATAGCTAACTGAATATATAAATACTCTGAGATAAAAATGGGTTTTCCAAATTAATTGGGCACCTGGGAAAAGCTGGAATATATTTTACAAAATCTGGAAGGAGAGTGTGCAACTTAAAAAGATTTTAGAGATAGAGATAATTTTTATAAAACACTTTAATCCAAATAATTTATAGGATAGCAGGTCTAACACTGACAAGTCAATAGTGGAAAAGATGCATTTTTTACTGAAGAAAATAAGGAAGAGTGTCATTAACAACACTTTTGGCCTTATATGTATTCATACCAATGCAGAGCATAAGTAATGAAGAAAGTGAACTGGACATGTTAAGGCAAGGATGTAATTATCTTGAGATCAGGATGGAATGGGGTTTAGAAATAGAACTGAGTAATGAAATGACATAAAGACACACCTTGCTCAAAGTAAACCTCTAGTCTGAGCTTAATCTGATCAATGAGAGATAACTGCTTGGAGGTGTGGAAGTGTTAAAGACCATGAATAATGGCGATCATGTCATTTTTGGAGTTGCAAAACCAATGAAAGGGAATAAGGGAATGTCGGGCCCACTAAGTCATGGTAAGTAATGATAGTTCTTATTTATTGAACAGTTAAAATATTCAAGACACTGCACTCTACTAAGTGTTTTACATTGATTGTAAAACAATTTTTTCTGTCATTTTTTTCTATTTCATTTCTGTTTATTTATTTATTTACTTAAATATATTTTTATTGATTTCAGAGAATAAGGGAGAGGGAAAGAGATGGAAACATTAATGATAAGAGAGAATCCTTGATTGGCTGCCTCCTGTAGGCCCCGCACTGGCATTGAGCCCGCACCCCGGGCATGTGCCCTTGACTGGAATTGAACCATGACCTCCTGGTGCATAGGTTAATGCTCAACCACTAAGCCATGGCAACCAGGCTCTATCTACTTTCATGCTTTTTGAGCTTTAAAATTCTTAGTGTTTCCTGAATATTGAACTTATTAATAATTTTGTGTGAATGTCCTTTGCCTGGGCAATTCATGGACAGTCTTTAAGACCTAACTCACGTAACTCCGCCTTTTTAAAGCCATACAAAGGTGATTAGTTTTTCCTCTAAATCCACATGGCATTCTGTACATATTTCTATTGTAGCACTTGTGATGTTGTAAATAAATGTAGTTATATATCTTTCTTTCCTGCTAAACGCTGAGTTTTCCAGGGAAAACATTTTTGTTGTTGTTGTTAATCCTCATCTGAGGATTATTTTTTCCATTGATTTTTAGAGAGAGTGGAAGGGAGGGAGGGGGGGAGAGACAGAAAGAGAGAGAGAGAGGAGAGAGAAACATCAATGTGAGAGGGACATATGGATTGGTTACCTCCTGCATGCACCCTTGACCTAGGCTGGGGATTGAACCTGCAAACCAGGTATGTGCCCTTGATTGGGAATCGAATCCTTGACCCTTCAGTGTATGAGCCAGCACTCTAACCACGGAGCACACCAGCCAGGGCCCGAGGGGAAACAATTTTAAACATTTCTCAGCCCTTAGTAAATATTCAGAATGTTTATTGACTGGATGATGAGAGCATGCAGATGGTTTATATTAATTCAAGTCATTAGGGGCAAATGAAATACCAAAAAAATCTAGCTGTGATTTTGGAGCTATTGCCAAGTATCTTGGAGGAATTTGGGGTAGTAGAAATGTCAAAAGACTAGAGATAGCCAATGTCCCAATTTTCATAATGGGTGTAAAAGTGTATCTAAAAATCATAGGCTCAAAAGCTTTAGGCTATACATAATTATATGTAGATCAGATTATTAGTCAGATGGCTTATGAGCACTTTAGGTAAAATACTGAAAAGTACATTTATATTGTTATATTATAACCCTTCTTAGTTGATTCCTATAAACCTGTAAATGTTTGCTTTAGAACAGTAAAATTGTGTCAAACTCTTTTCCTATATTTCTTAAAAAGTATTGACTGAGAACGGTGGCTATGTATTTTGTAAGGCACTTATTGATGTCTTTAATGGGCTCTATTGTGGTTTTATGTGGATCAGATGATGTTTTTGTGTGTTGAGAACTATAAAATTCTGTGCCAGGGTTTCCTATTTCAGTAGTTTGCTTTACACCTTCTTTCCCCCCCATATTCATATGCCTTCTTTACTTTTATATAGCTAAATTTTTATTTAAGTCAACTCATTTTAAAAAAATATGTTTTTATTTATTTCAGAGAGAGGAAGGGAGAGGGAGAGAGAAATAAAAACATCATTGATGAAAGAGAATCATTGATCGGCTGCTTTTTGCACACCCCCTACTGGGGATGGAGCCTGAAACCCTGGCATGTGCCCTGACAGGAATTGAACCATAACCTCCTGGTTCATGGGTCAATGCTCAACCACTGAGCCACACCAGGTGAGCTAAGTCAACTCATTTATTAACTTAAACTTAGCCTTATCCTAAATGAAAGTATTTATAAAGTCACAGATTTGTAATGTACCTACTGATACCTTTTCTAATATGCCCTGTAACAAAATGCAAAACTATGAACATAAAAAATTATTACCCATGTATCCTCTTAAATACAATCAGTAAAATATTTCATAACATTTTATGCTACAATCATTGTTTAAAGTATGGGGGAGTTTAAGCTAATTCCAAATATTGTTGAATGATTTTTATCTATAGCAGCTTTGCAGGGTACACAAAAGCAGTTGATCAGTGGATTGATATTGAGTTGGAGGGGTGTTTTCAGCAACAAATTTTAGGGCTTGACCTTTATTCTAAACTACTTGACATTTTTATTAGTGACCTGAAGATACAGGTGGGGAATGAATTTAATTGGAAGTGAAATAAGCATGGAAGGGATAACTAATATATTGGATAATCGAACCAACTAAAAAATTTTTGTTAGGTTTGGATTATAGGCAAATAATAGGGACATATAAGGAATTAATGTAGAGGATATATAATTAGATTGAGACAACGTATTTAAATACATAGAGGAGAAGAGCTGGCAAAATTACTTTGGAATTTCAATTGCTGTAAATGCATTAGGAGCAAAAAATTTGACATAGATATCATCCTAGAAAGTAAATGTAAACTTAGGTTTTAGTCATAAAGGTAATATGCTCAAGAAAGTGCTTTAAAATGAAGTGTCCAAATGAAGAGAGTTAAATATTCTTTAGCTGATCAATTTGTATTTGAAATATTCAATTCCAGGATATTCTCCAGGAAAATTATTGAGCTGCAGATCTGATCCTATGTGAGAAGTTGAAGGAAATTTGCATAATAACCCTAAAGAAAAAAAATTCTAAGTTGGGGCATGAGAATTTCTTTTCAAAAACAATATTGGAAAAGTTTTAACATAGAAGAAAAATTTTATTTATTCTGCATAGTCTTAGTAAGCAGATTTGATTTCATCTCCATAAAAATTAAAAGTCACGGATACTTCCTTACAAGGAAGGAGCAAGCTGCCAGAATTCCTGTATGGTTATGGTTTCTTTTTTGATTTGAATTTTTATAATCACATTGTAAAAAAAGGTATTTTTATTTTTAAAAGTAAAAATTGAAAACTACTTGAGAAGGGGAGTGGTTGGGGGAGACTCTTGCTTCTGCAGCTTAATAACTGAATATCATTGACTGATTCCTTAACTTCTCTGAGCCTGAAGTTCCTTTTCTAGACAATGGGGATAACAACATTTTCTATTCTGGATGATTGCAAAGATTAAATTAATACTATAAATGCAAATTCCTGGCACTGCAGGGCTTCAGTGTAAGTAGTTTTCTTTTCCTTGTATTTGGTCTTGAGTTTACTTTTGGAAAGGACAGCCAAAAATTAGTGGGCAGGCTAAAATTCAGCCCTAATTTTGGATCTAAAACAGTTCAGCTTGACTTGTGATTTGGAAGTTTTGTGGTATGGAAAAAGTAATATTGAAGAAAGAAAAAAATCCAAATATATATATGTATATTTTCGGTAACTAGTGGAATCCTTCATAATTTGATATTACTGTCTTCACAGATGAGTTCAATAGTTATTATTTTCTTGCCTGTCTTAATGGCCAATCACTGTGGGCCACATGGCCTATTCAGTTTAGTTGCAATATGGGAGAACTCTTCAAATCATCCATTCTACATTCCTGTTCATTGAGTTTTGACAGTAATTAAATTAAGTAGTTGTTTAATGTTCCAGTGAACTGCTTTACAAATCAACCCTCAAATTACTTTGTAGAATTCTCACTTCAGTCAAGTAAACATATTTGAAACTTTAGGCTAGCTTATTACAATGATGTTATCAGATTTAACTACTTTGGGGAGAAAAATGTAAATGAAGGAAAACCTCAGACCAGGACGTCATCATTCAACCCAGGCAAAAACCAAAATATGTCTTGGCAATTCATTAGACATCACTTCATCTTGTCCCTTTAAGATTCTATATTCAAGAACTTAATATTATTTTGTAAAGAGATTATTCTGCTACCTAGACATATGGGCAGGTGACAGTCACTGCTACTGCTCTTACTTGCAAAGGGAAACCATTCTCTAGGATTTCTAAATGGTAGTGTTCTTGTGTCTCCATGGTGTAATTATTATTTTTCTATGTATAGTATTTTTATTTTTTATAAAAAATGAGTTTTGCTTTTAAGTGTTTGAGCTCAAATAATGTTAAACCACCACTATTCAGAGATGATAGTTTAGGGGAAAAAAGTATAGAGATAAATGTTTAAGATATAGTCCATTACTAACATAGTCCATTACTTCCTCACTAATCCTTCACTTTGATTTATTAAACCATACAATTCTTAATTTGAAATCAAACCGCTTTCTGGCAGCCATGTCCCCTCTTGGGATGTCTTGGCCTCAGTGCCTGGTTTGTTTCTCTCAGTTGCCAATGAAGCACTGCCTGAGGAACAGGTGGCCTATTAGTCCTTTTTCTTCTCCCTTCCCAGACTGTTCACATTAGGCACAGAAAAGATCTAGTTTGCCTTTTATAGTCATGCTACTTTGGAAGTCCCTTCTTATTTTTCTTTGATGCCTGCTAATAACAAATTATAAACCATACTAGAAGCCCAGTGCACGAAATTCGTGCACGGAGGGGGGTTGTCCCTCAGCCCAGCCTGTACCCTCTCCAATCTGGGACCCCTGGAGGGATGTCTGACTGCCCTCTCACAATCCAGGACTGCTGGCTCCCAACTGCTTGCCTGCCTGCCTTCCTGATTGCCCCTAATCGCTTCTGCCTGCCAGCCTGATCACCCCCTAACCACTCCGCTGCCAGCCTGGTTGATGCTTAACTGCTCCCCTGCCAGCCTGTTTGCCCCCAGCTTCCCTCCTCTGCTGGCCTGGTCACCCCTAACTGCCCTCTCCTGCAGGGTTGATCACCTCCAACTGCCCTCCCTTGCAAGCCTGGTCCCTCTCAACTGCCCTCCCTTGCAGGCCTGGTCCCTCTCAACTGCCCTCCCTTGCAGGCCGGGTGCCTCCCAACTGCCCTCTCCTGCTGGCCATCTGTGGTGGCCATCTTGTGTCCACATGGGGGCAGGATCTTTGACCACATGGGGGCAGACATATTGTGTGTTGGAGTGATGGTCAATCTGCATATTACTCTTTTATTAGATAGGATAGAGGCCTGGTGCAGGAGTGGGGGCCAGCTGGTTTGCCCTGAAGGGTGTCCCAGATCAGGGTGGGGGTTCCCTTGGGGTGTGGGGCGGCCTGAGCGAGGGGCCTGTGGTGGTTTGCAGGCCAGCTACACCCCCTGGAAACCCAAGCAGAGGCCCTGGTATCTGGAATTTATTTTCCTTCTACAATTGAAACTTTGTAGCCTGGAGCGGAGCCAAGCCTGCTGCTCCCTCCGCAGCTGGCAGCCATTTCTGTGGCAGTTAATTCACCTTCTATAATTGAAACTTTATAGCCTTAAGCAGAGGCTGGGCCCGGACAGGGTGTGCGGAAAGCTTTGCTTCTCCTGTTGCCACCGGCAACCCTGGCTTACTCTCTCAAGCTCCATTCTGCCGCCATTTCTGTTTGAATTTGTTTACCTTCTATAATTGAAACTTTGTAGCTTGAGTGGAGGCCTGGGCCTGCAACAGCTTGTGGAAAGCTTGGCTTGCTCTGTTACCTGGGAAACCTTGCTCTCTGTGGCTGAAGCCATCTTGGTTGGGTTAATTTGCATACTTGCTCTGATTGGCTGGTGGGCGTGGCTTGTGGGTGTGTCGATGGTATGGTCAATTTGCATATTACCTTTTTATTAGGTAGGATTTCTTTCTAAAAATAATCCAATGAGTTAAAAAATAACCCTCAGAGGTTATACTATCCTTCATCTGTAGATTTTTAATTTAAATCTTAATCTACAGTTTCTTTGCAATTTCCAGAAAATATATTTTCATTACCATAGGTGGATTATAGTAATTACCACTAAGTTTAGTCATGAAAATGGATATAACTTTCTTGGGAATTCTGATTTTAATTGACTTGCTAGCATAAAAAATCTTTACACTGGTGAGGCTAAAGGTAGGGGAGAGAAAGAGATGAAGTAATGGAGATTATAGTGGTCCCAGTTTGCATTTTCTTCTATAGTTAGTAAAGCTAATTGTTTGACATGAAAGGTTTTAGAATGTGAACTCTGCAGATGTATTTTTAAGGTATTCATTAAAACCAGCTATGCAAGTCTCTTGGTTGCTCTGTTGTTGCTCAGGCACCTAAATGACCTACTCAGGGCTCTCCACCATGTCATGCTATTCTTGAGCAAGGATAAATTTCTGGAGACTAGACTTTAAAAAATGGAGGAGAGGTTGTATGTAGAGGGAAAAAGGCGCTATGTGTTTAACTGACACTTTACCAGTTACAAGAAAGTTCTTTCTTCTCACTCAATAGCTGTAGCTGTCAAAGAGGAAATAAGAAGTGCTGACTAAGACATAGAAAAGGTTAAAGATAAGAAAAATAATCTTATACATAAAATACATTTATATATAAAACGGAGTTTGTTTACACAGTTTGTACATGGTTTTAAGATATATTTAGGGGAGGCAAAAGATCAGATTAGCAAATCCTTTTTTCAGAGGTTAACAGGAGAAACTTCTATATGTTTTTATTTATTTTTTATTTATTTCAGAGAGAGGAAGGGAGAGGAATAGAAACATCAAAGATGAGAATTATTTATTTTATTTTATATTTTTATTGTTTAAAGTATTATATATGTCTATTTTTCCCCCATTGACTCCTCCCCCCCCCATACCCAAACTCCAGGACAAGCCCCCACCACCCCAGTGTCTCTGTCAATTGGTTATGCTAATATATATGCATACAAGTTCTTTGGTTGATCTCTAACCGCCCCCACCCTGCCTTCTCTCTGAGATTGGATGGTCTGTTCAGTAGTACCTAGTCTCTGGATCTATTTTTGTTCATCTGTTTATGTTGTTCATTATATCCCACATATGAGTGAGATCATGTGATATTCATCTTTCTCCAACTGGCTTATTTTGCTTAGCATAATGCTCTCCAGTTCCATCCATGCTGTTGCAAATGGTAAAAGTTCCTTCTTTTTTATAGCAGCATAATATTCCATTGTGTAGATGTACCACAGTTTTCTAATCCACTCATCTACTGATAGGCACTTAGGCTGTTTCTAAATCTTAGCTATTGTAAATCATGCTGCTATGAACATAGGGGTGCATATATCCTTTCTGATTGGTGTTTCTGGTTTCTTGAGATATACTCCTAGAAGTAGGATTACTGGGTCAAATGGGAGTTCCATTTTTAACTTTTTGAGGAAACTCCATACTGTTTTTCACAGTGGCTGCACTAGTCTGCATTTCCACCAGCAGTGCAAGAGGGTTCCTTTTTCTCCACATCCTCACCAGCACTTGTCGTTTGTTGATTTATTGATGATAGGCATTCTGACAGGTTTGAGATGGTACCTCATTGTTGTTTTGATTTGCATCTCTCAGATGATTGGTGCCTTGGAGCTGTTTTCATATGTCTCTTGGCCTTCTATATGTCCTCTTTGGAGAAGTGTCTGTTTAGGTCCTTTGCCCATTTTTTGATTGGATTGTTTATCTTCCCTTTGTTAAGTTTTATGAGTTCCCCGTAAATTTGGGAGATTAAACCCTTATCTGAGATAGCATTGGCAAATATGTTTTCCCATGCAGTGGGCTTTCTTATTGTTTTGTTGATGGTTTCTTTTGCTGTGCAGAAGCTTTTTACTTTGATGTAGTCCCATTTGTTTATTTTCTCCTTAGTTTCCATTGCCCTAGGAGCTGTATCGGTGAAGACAATTGCTTCAGCATATGTCTGAAATTTTGCTGCCTGTGGATTCCTCTAATATTTTTATGGTTTCCTATTGTATGTATAAGTCCTTTATCCATTTTGAGTTTATTTTTGTGTATGGTATAAGTTGGTGGTCTAGTTTAATTTTTTTGCATGTATCTGTCCAATTTTCTCAACACCATTTATTGAAGAGACTGTCTTGACTCCATTGTATGCTCTTGCCTCCTTTGTCAAATATTAATTGAGCCTAGTGGTTTGGGTCAATTTCTGGGTTCTCTATTCTGTTCCATTGGTCTATATGTCTGTTTTTGTGCCAGTACCAGGCAGTTTTGAGAATAGTGGCTTTGTAAAACAGCTTGATATCTGGTATTGAGAACCCTTCTACTTTGTTCTTCTTTCTCAGGATTGCTGTGGCTATTCAGGGTCTTTTTTTATTCCAGATGAATTTTTGGAGAGTTTGTTCTAGGTCTGTGAAATATGTCATTGGTATTTTAATGGGGAGTGCATTGAATCTGTAGATTGCTTTAGGTAGTATGGACATTTTAATGATGTTGATTCTACCAGTCCATGAACACGGTATGTTCTTCCATTTGTTTACGTCTTCCTCTATCTCTTTTTTCAGTGTCCTGTAGTTTTCTGAGTGCAGGTCTTTTACCTTCTTAGCTAAGTTTATTCTCAGGTATCTTATTTTTTTTTTTTGGTGCAATGGTAAATGGGATTGTTTTTTTCGTTTCTTTTTCTGTGAGTTCATTATTGATGTATAAAAAGGCCATAGATTTCTGGGTGTTGATTTTGTATCCTGCTACATTGCTGAATTCATTTATTAGGTCTAGTAGTTTTTTGATGGAGTCTTTGGGTTTTTTTATTTATAGTATCATGTCATCTGTGAATAAAGACAGTTTTACTTCTTCTTTTCCAATTTGGATGCCTTTTATTTCTTCTTCTTGTCTGATCACTATGGCTAGCACTTCCAGTACTATGTCGAACAGGAGTGGTGAAAGTGGGCATCCCTGTCTTGTTCCTGTTCTTAGGGGAAATGGTTTTAGATTTTGCCTGTTGAGTATGATGTTGGCTGTGGGTTTGTAATATAAGGCTTTTATTATGTTGAGGTATGATTCCTCTATTTCCACTTTGCTGAGAGTTTTTATCAAGAAAGGGTGTTGAATTTTGTCAAATGCTTTTTCTTCATTGATTGATAAGATTATGTGATTTTTGTCTCTCAATTTGTTTATGTGATGTATCACATTTATTGATTTGCGGATATTGTACCATCCTCGCACCCCCGGAATAAATCCCACTTGGTCATGATGTATGATCTTTCTAATGTAATGCTGGATCTGATTTGCTAGAATTTTTTTGAGGATTTTGGCATTTATGTTCATGAGGGATATTGGCCTGTAATTCTCTTTCATTGTGTTATCTTTATCTGGTTTTGGTATTAGGGTGATGCTGGCTTCATAGAAATAGCATGGAAGTGTGCCTTCCTCTTGAATTTTTTGGAATAGTCTAAGGAGGATAGGTTTTAGTTCTTCTTTGAATGTTTGGTAGAAATCCCCTGTAAAGCCAAGGCTTTTGTTTGCTGGAAGATTTTTGATTGCTGCTTCAATTTCTTCGGTAGTTATCGGCCTATTCAGGTTTTTTTTATTCTTTGTGATTGAGTTTTGGAAGCTTGTATTTTCTAAGAATAAGTCCATTTCATCAAGGTTGTCCAGTTTGTTGGAATAGAGTTTTTCATAGTACTTTTTTATAATCATTTGTATTTCTGTGGGGTCGGTTGTTACTTCACCTCTATCATTTCTGATTTCGTTTATTTGGGTCCTTTCTCTTTGTTTCTTGGTGAGCCTGGCTAGAGGTTCATCAGTCTTGTTTATCCTTTCAAAGAACCAGCTCTTGGTTTTATTGATTTTTTTTTTGTCTCTGTCATTTATTTCTGCTCTGATTTTCATTATTTCTTTCCTTCTGTTTACTCTGGGCTTTTCTTGAGGCTCTCTTTCTAATTCTTTGAATTAGATAATATTACCATTTTTCCTTGTTGTTGTTGTTTTTTTTGTTTGTTTGTTTTTTTTGTTTGTTTTTTTTTTTAGGTAGGCCTGTAAAGCTATGAACTTCCCTCTCAGGACTGCTTTCATTGTGTCACATAGATTTTGGGTTGTTGTTTTTTCATTATCATTTGTTGCCAGGATGCTTTTTATTTCTTCTTTGATTTCCTTGGTAACCCAATCATTGTTTAATAGCATTTTATTTAGCCTCCAAGTTTTTGATTTTTTTCATTGTTTTTATTGTAGTTGATTTCTAGTTTTATGCCACTGTGATCTGAGAAGATGCTTGATATGATTTCTATCTTCTTGAATTTGAAGAGACTTTGCCTGTGTCCCAATATGTGGTCTATCTTTGAAAATGTCCCATGTGCCCTTGAGAAGACTGTATATTCTGTGGCTTTGGGGTGAAATGTTCTGAAGATGTCAATTAATTCCATTTGATCTAGTGAGTCATTTAGGATTGATGTTTCTTTGCTGATTTTTTGTTTGGAGGATTTTTCCAATGGTGATAGTGGGGTATTGAAGTCCCCTACTATGACTATATTGCTGTCGATCTCTCCCTTGATATCTTCCAGAAGTTTTTTTTAATGTATTTGGGTGCCTCTGTATTGGGTGCATATATGTTTTCCAGAGTTATATCCTCTTGTTGAATTGCTTTCATTAGTATTATGAAGTGGCCTTCCTTATTTCTTATTATGACCTTCACTTTGAGATCTAATTTTTCAGATATAAGTATTGCTACCCCAGCTTTGTTTTCATTTTCATTCGCCTGAAATTTTTTATTTTTATCTCTTCAATATCAGTCTGTGTGAGTCCTTTATTCTGAGGTATATCTCTTGTAAACAGCACATATGGGTCATATTTTCTTATCCATTCAGCTACCCTATGTCTTTTGATTAGAGCATTTAATCCATTTATGTTTAAGGTTATTATTGATAGGTGCTTGTTTGTTGCCATTTTTATTCTTTATGCCTGTGTTCCTTCTTCCCTTCCTATTTCTTCTTTCTACAGCAGTCCCTTTAGCATTTCTTGCATTGCTGGCTTGGTGGTAATAAAATCCCTTACCCCTTTTTTGTTTGTGAAGTTCCTGATTTCACCTCTAATTTTGAATGATAGCCTTGCTGGGTATAGTATTCTTAGATTCAGTCCCTTGCTTTACATCACTTTGTATATTTCTTTCCATTCCCTTCTGGCCTGATATGTTTCTGTTGAGAAATCAGTTGATAGTCTAATGGGAGATCCCTTATAGGTAACTTTCTGTCTCTCTGTTAGCCTTTAAGATTCTTACTCTGTCATTGGTGTTTGCCAATTTAATTATGATGTGTCTTGGTGTTGGTGTTTTTGGGGTTCATCTTGTTTGGGGCTCTGTGAGCTTCTTGGACTTGTGTTTGTTTTTTCTTCCCAATATCAGGGAAGTTTTTTGTCATTATTTCTTCAAACAGGTTTTCTATTCCTTCTTCAGTTTCCTCTCCTTCTGGCACCCCTATTATGCAGATGTTGTTTCATTTCATGTTGTCCCAAAGCTCCCTTAGGCTCTCCTCCTGCTTTTTAATGTTTTTTTTTCCAGTTGGTGCTCTACTTGGGTGTTTTATCCTACCTTGTTTTCTAGCTTGCTGATGCAGTCCTCAACTTTTTCTATTCTACTGTTAATGCTTTCTGTTGTGTTCTTTATTGCAGCTATGTCATTCTTCATTTCTTCTCGGTTATTCTTCATTTATTCTTGATTCTTACATATGTTGTTGAAATTGTCTTCCATTCTTTTCAGCATCCTTATGACAATTGCTCTTAATTCTTTCTCTGACAAATTGCTTGCCTCCATTTTGTTTACTTTCTTTTCTGGTGATTTCTCCTTTTCTTTCGTATGGTGACTTTTTTTGTCTCCCCATTTTTGCTCTTCTCAGGGAGTCTGGTTATGTGGCTCACTCTACCACATTGACCAAAATGCACAAAATACAACTCTACAAGACAGGACACAGAGGTTACAAGACATGACACCAATAAATAAAAAAATAAATTACCCCAAATAAAGGTGACCACCAGAGAAAAGAGTATTAGGGAGAGAAAAGAGTGTAAAAATGATATTGAGAAAAGGAAAAAAGGTGAGAGAGAAAAGAAAAAGAAGAAAAAAAGGGAGAAACAATATACATAATGGGGAGAAAACTCCACAAAACCAACAAATAAACCAAAAAATGCAAACAACAAACACCCAGAAAAAAAGAGGTGGGGGCAACTGAATCTGAAGAGGCAGAGTTTATTTCCAGAAGGTAAGGTAAAGGAATTGAATGAATGGGGGAATGGCCATGATTCAGTATAGAGGAAATAGAAAGAGAATGAGTGTATAAGAAGAAAAGTAAAAAACAAAATACTCAATAAAATAAAGAATTAATTAAAAAAATAGTTAAAATATATATTAAAATATATATAAGGAAAAAAATTTCCCCTTTATTTAATCCATCTATATATTAATCTATTTTTGGAAAAGGAGAATAGAGTAGAGGGCAGATAGCCTTGAGTTTGGTGAGTGAAACTAATTAAGCTATTAGTAGAAGAAGAGAGCAAGCGAGGAGAGAAAAAACAAAAGCATAAAATAAAAATAAAACAAAAACAAACAAACAAACAACAACAACAAGAAAAAATATTGGCTAGCCCAGAAAGAGAAAAGAGAAGGGTGCATGGACTTGGAGCAGGGGAGAGGAAGTTAGATATATGAGTAAGCCAACAGGGACTACTATAATAGTAATGACTCAATACTGCAGATAACGAAGATAAATTTTTAACAAGGAGTAAAAAGAAAAGAGTGAGAGAAACTAAAGTAGGAACTTGAGAAAAGAAACAGGATGAAAAAGGGAGAAGTGAGGAAAAATAAGTTGGCAAAGAGGAAAAAATGAGATAAAGTAAAATAATGATAAAAAATAAAAATAAAAATAGAATGTAGAACAGTAATCCAAAAGAAATAAAAGGTTAAAAAAATAAATAATTATCCTACATAATAAAAGACTAATATGCAAATTGACTGAACGGCAGAATGACCGGTCATGCAGGGATCCTGGACTGTGAAAGGGCGCAGGCCGGTCTGAGAGATCACCCCCGCCCCCCATGAATTTTATGCATTAGGCATCTAGTAAAATAATAATAATAAAAAATAATAATAAAAATAAAGAAAATAAAAAGAAAAAAATTAATTTCTTAAGTAAAAGATAAAACTTAAAAAAGTGAAGTAATGAAGTGTTGTTCACTTCAGCTGAGTTTTAATGTCCCATGGGGGCTGGTTTAAGACCCTTCTCTACTGTTCTATCTGCCACATCTCAGTTTCCTGTTAGGTAGTCAGCACCATGTTGAAGTTCCCAGCGATTCACCGCTCCTCTCTGTCCGACTCCACAACCTTGGTTTCAGGCAGGTGGGATCAATCTGCCTGCTTTGTTTTTCTGCCTGCTTTCAGTCATATTTGCACAAGTGTCTATTTCTGACATGGGCTCTAGGTGGCAGTGTTACTGTATTAGTTTCTGGGACCAAGTAGCCCCTCAACCCAGTCCCCGAGGGCTCCCTGGGGGTATTTACAATCCTTGTTTCCCTGCTGAGCACAAGGCTGGGTGCAGTTGCGCTGCTAGGAGGAGCCCCGTCTTCAGGAGAAAAATGGCTGTTCAGGGTTGGAGGGACCGGACTGTCCCAGAACTGGCTTCCTGGTTGCCTCTCCCTATTTTGCTCCCCAGCTTCCACAAAACCACCTTCCCCTACACCACAGTCTCAGTGAGTGTTTGTTACCTATGTACTGGGTTTAGTGAGTAAAAGCAAGGAAAATATAAAGATAGTGCAACCACACTGCTGTTCACCCCCTCTCCCAACCCCCGCCGGCACCGTGTGGCCAGTGCAGAACCTCAGGCTGCCTTTCTGGGCGCAGACTCCCATGGCTGTGGACTAAGATCTAGAGTCCCCGGCTGCCAGCAGCCCTGTGGACCCCCTTCCACAGTCGAGTGTTACACATGTTCCCAAGTGACGTAGATTTTGTGCAGCACAGTTTCCTTCTAACCTTCTAGTCCCAGTGGATGCACATCTCTCTCTCCAGCCCAGATCCCTGATCCTACCGTTCTCCAGCTGTCCCTCGTCCTTTCTGGCCATGGATTGTGTCCCTAGCTGTGTTTAATTCGCCAATTCTGGGGTGGATGTTATTTGATTCAGCTGTTACTTCTATCTGCTCTGTGAGAAGGTACAGGACACATCCGCCTATTCAGCCGCCACCTTGTCTCCCCCTGGACAAACTTTTTAGGAGCCCGTGGCCTGGGAGGCTGGAGTCTTGGTGTTCATGGGTTGGCAGCCGAGGCAGCAGGTCCCTGGCCAGTGTGGCCTTATGGTCCTGGGTCGTGTCCGAGGTCTTCCTGGGTGAAGGTGAGGCTGGGCTCCCAGTCACAGCCACTCTCCCCTTCAAGATGGCATGGTCTCTGTGGCAGAGCTGGCCACCCCAGGAGAGATTGCAGTGGTAGTAGAGGCTGCCTGGCTAGGGGAGCCTGGTCGCCAGCCCCCACCCCAACAGTCCTGTGGAATATAACTGTCTCTCACTAACATACACACACACCCCACATGTTCATGCACTCCCCTTTTGCTACCTCACTCACTCACCCTCTCTCCATCAGTGCCATCCTGTCGGCCGCCATCTTGGATCTCTGTGCCAATGGAGAATTATTGATTGACTGCCTCCTGCATGCACCCTACTGGTGATTGAACCTGCAACCCAGGCATATGCCCTGACCAGGAATTTAACTGTAACCTCTTGGTTCATGGGTTGATGTTCAACCACTGAGCCACACCTGCTGGGGTGAGAAACTTTTAAATAACATTACATGAGGATTTTGACTTCTAATTGCCAGTGGGAATTAAATGATTTCCAAATAATTTTTCTAGTAGATTGTGAAAATATTTTTTGATTTCTTATTAAATGAAGGAGTTCTAGTTTTCATTAAAACATGTCTAGATTTGCAAAAGAGGTATGGAATCAATGTGACATGGTGGAAAGAACAAAGGACAGGGGATGAAAAAACTGAAACTGTAGTCAAGTTTCTTTACTTTTATAGTTGTGTAGTTTTGGGAACCTTAATTTATTGCTTTACTGGCAATGAAGGGAGCATTAATGGCTGTCCTGCCTTCCTCTCAGGATTCTGAAGAGGATCACTTGGAAATATTGAGAAATGACTTGCTGTAACAGCCATCATCAACCCACTTGTTCCAAAAAACACCCACCACTGATAATCCTCTGCTGTGAAAATCACATACTCCCTCCTTCTTTTGAAATAGCCCTAAACTTCTGCTTGCCTTATTACAGTCAACCAAGGACCACCAGTTTATCTGAAGACCAGTTAGAAAGTCCTTTTACTTCCAAGAATCCCATCTTAATAGAATAATTGCTAATCAGAGATTCTCTCAGAATTTCCTCTATAAAACTTAGTCTCCTTTCTAAAACTTTTAAACATCTGCTGGAAAAAAAATATGGGTTTTCTTGTTATATATTTATGTCTTTGTAAATTTTTTCTTGGGCTTAAGTTTTTCATTGGCAACATCTACATGTCAGCATTTATAATGAATGAATGCTAAATAAATGTAAGATTACTGCTTGTAGAACTTAAAATTTGTTGAAGAAGATAGCAAAACTGAAAATAAAATTTTAAGGCATCAAACTTAAAGTTCATTAGGAAAATCAAAGTATAAGGAGATAACTGTTTTCATGCTTCAGAATCTAGGCAAATCACATTTGATAATAGCTATCCTATATAATAAAGAGGTAATATATAAGTTAACCCTCATACCCTCACAAGATGGCTGCCTATGACCAGGCCAGCAGGGGGGTTAGTGAGGGTCGACCAAACGACTCAACAGCAGGCTGCGTGGGGCAACCAGGCTGGCAGGGCGGCCGTGAGTGGTAACCAGGCCAACAGAGGGCGGCAGTGGGGGGTGACCAGGCCAGCAGTGGGGGCAGTTGGTGGCGACCAGGCTGGTGGGGGGCAGTAAGAAGCAACCAGGCTGGCGGGGGGGGGCAGTTATTGGCAACCAGGCTAGTAGGGGGGGTGCAGCTGGGGCAACCAGGCCAGCGGGAGGGCAGTTGGGGGTGATTAGGCTGGCAGAGGGGCAGTTAGGGGTGACAGGCTGGCAGAGGGGGGCAGTTGGGGGTGGCCTTGCTGGCAGGGGGGGCAGTTAGGGGTGATCAGGCTGGCAGGGGAGGGCAGTTAGGGGCAACCAGGCAGGCAGGTGAGCGATTAGGAGCCAGAGGTCCAGGATTGTGAGAGGGATGTCCGATTGCCGATTAGGCCCAATCCCCCAATTGTTGGACATCCCCCGAGGGCTCCCGGATTTGAGAGGGTGCAGGCTGGGCTGAGGGGACCTCCCCCATGCACGAATTTTGTGCACCAGGCCTCTAGTCATTTATAAGTGCTTTATGTATAACATTTTAGATACAATAGAGTGTATCTCTGGAGGTTGACAGCCTGGCTTTGATTGTTGGCTTCACTATTTACTAGCTGTATGACCAGCTTAGGACAAATTTTTCAATAATTGCTAACATTTATGAAGCACTTACTGTAAGTCAGGCACTGTAATAGACATCTTTTGTGCATCATTTCGTTGAATTCTCAATGAGATTGGTATTATCATTCCCATTTTAAAGAAATTTCAAAAGGGAAGCAATTTTCCCAAGATTGCATACCCAGCAGTTTCTACATCAACAAAACAAGATATGTTAGTAACATTTAGGTCAACTTGTTGAAATAATTACATGAGACAAAGCACGTAAAGTGATTGTTTAATAAACTGATACATAGGAAGTATTTGGTAAATATTGTTATTATAATTGCTTTGTCACTTTTACCAGGTGAGAGTAATTGTCTACATTATTAGGATTAAGAAACTTCAGCTGACCTTAAAGAACCAAACCAAACATAACATTGGGAAGGATGAATGACATATTGGTACTCTAAAATAGAGACCATTAGATGAGCCAGAGGAAAACATTCATAAGCCTTTTTTGCATGGAAAACTAAAATGCTCCTTGAATCCTTACAATTGAAACAGAAGAATGTCAAGGAGAAGAAGGCATTGATAGTTTCTTTTGTGAGATAGCTAGAGGCAGTTGTAAAACACATGCAATAACTGTGAGAATTATGATGCCACACCATTGAGTGGTTTGGGTTGGGGAAGGGATATACCTAGAGATGAGTCATTGCAGTTCTAGAATTATCTAATTTGAAGGATAAACATTTAAAGCTGTGATATACAGGGGGTCTTATGTTATGCCTCAATATTTGAAATACTAGCAAGTTGTAGAGTAGTGAGTTATTTGAAGGACTGGGGAAAATGGTAGTAGCACCTAGCTTTTAGTCTATCATAGCAGGGTCTGGTTATAAAGATTAATAAAACACAAGTCAAATAAGTTTTGATAGTCAATGAGGTAATGTAGCAAGATCTGGATCACTGTTTGGAATTAACAATCCCAGTAGGAGTGGTGCTGAGAACAGACCTCAGAAGCTAAAGGGCTCCCTGAGGCTATCTATATATAGAAAAGCCTAAACAACTGAACAACTGAACGACTGAACGACTGGTCAACCGGTCGCTATGACATGCACTGACTACCCTGCAGACACTCAATGCAGGAGCTGCCCCCTGGTAGTCAGTGCGCTCCCACAGCCAACCTCCTGCAGCCGACCAACCTTCTGCAGCCCCTTCCCCCAGCGGCCAACCTCCCACAGCCCCTCCATGGCCCCTCTGCCTGGTCAACCAACCCCAATGGCCCCAGTCAGGGTGGCCAGCCAACCTCCTGCAGTCCCTTCCCCCGGCCAACCTCCCACAACCCCGATCGGCCCCAATAGCCGGCCAGGCCAAGGGACCCCACCCGTGCATGAATTTGTGCACCGGGCCTCTAGTAAAAGAATAAAGCAAGAGGTTAAGAAAGCGATAGAAAGGGATATCAAAGACAAATTGTGCTTAGTTCATAATTTTTCTTCATTCCACTCAATGTTTCCATTTACATAATTCCTATTGATTAATTGATATAAGTACTTTAAGTGCCAGGCGTTGTGAATCTGATGGGGATTATAAACCAGGTAGGAGAGGACTAGGAGTCATTGCAGGCCAATGAGTGAGCTATTTTAAGGCTTGCATGGCCACTTAAACTGCACTAGTCATTTAACCTCTGGGCCTCAGTTACTTCATCTGTAAAATGAAGATGTTGAATTATATAATCTCTGGGGAACTTGGCAGGATGGAAATGTTAATGATTTTTCTTTCACTTACTTTTAAGGAAAAGGCATAATTTTGTTTGGTTAATAAGGAATCAAGAAGTGGACAGGCCAAGATGGAGGCATAGGTAAACTCTTGTACTTGCTGCCTCCCATGACCACATCAAAATTACAACTAAAATACATAATTATTATCCTGAACCATGGGAAAGCTGGCTGAGTGGAAGTACTACAACTAGGGAGGTAAAGAAGAAAGCGCATCGAGACTGGTAGGAAGTGCAAAGGCGCGGAATGGGCTGGCACCCTGGTGTGCTGCTTTTTTAATTGGGTGGGAGATACAAGCTCCTGTTTGCTCTGAGCTCCAGTGCCAGGTGAGACTCTGGGGGACCCAGACACATATGTGGAGAAACTGGACTGTCTGGCATCATGGCAGGAACGTGGGGGCGGCTTTCTTCCAGACAGAGGTGCTTGCAACGGTCATTGTTTCTGTGCTGTGACCTCCCCTATGCAGGGTTGACTGGCAGCCATTGCTGTTTGCTCCACCCTGGAGATTCCCTGAGACCCTGTCCTACCCAATTTACAACCCCACCCAAGCTGTGCACAGTGGCTTTTGCATATGAATGGCCTGTCCTTTATCAGCCTAAAACCTGTCAAACAAGCTGCAGCTGGGTCAGGGAGCTCCAAAGCTATCAAAAGAAGGCCCAAGGCCGGCACCAGCAGCAGCCTGCCTTGTTTCACAGCTGGGCATCGTCTGGGTACTTTCAAACCTGATACAAAGAGGAAGAATCTGCAGATCTCTCTGTAGCTCCTGCTGGGTGGCCCCAGGCAGTGGTTGACTTTGCACCTCCTTGGAGATCCAAGAGCCAGTGTACCCAGTGGTCAGTGTGAGACCATACCAGATTACAACTCTTCACATCCATAAGTGACACACTCAAGGGGCAGACTCAGTGAGCACCAAAGCCCCACTGAAGCAAGTCCTGCCCCATAAGGGTGTCTCCTGCACAGCAGCTCTTCCATTGTAGACACAGCTGGTCCTCCTAGCCAATTGGCCTGGAGGTCAATTCCTCCTAGTGATACCAATAGCAATCAAGGCCCAACTACAACAAGACTATGCACACAGTCCACAAAGGGGTGCACCAAGAATGTCCACCTCATGTGATTGGGGAAGCTGAGGCACTGGGACCTATAGGACACCTACTACACAAGGCTACTCTATCAACTCAAGGAGACTTAACAGCTACCCAATACAGAGAAACAAACAGGGAAGCAGCCAAAATGTGGAGACAAAGAAACAGGTCACAAATGAAAGAAATGGAAGAAAGCAAACTACTGGATATAGAGTTCAAAACCATAGTTATAAGGTTACTCAAGGATCTTTTAGAAACTTCCGAGGAACTTATTGACATCTTCAAGTATCTTAGTGAGAATGCCAAAAAAATGTAAAAGGACCAGTCAGAAATTAAGCATACACTGACTGAAATAAAAATGATATGTAGAGATTCAACAGTAGATTAGAGGATCCCAAGAATCAAGTCAAAGATCTGAAATACAAGGAAGCAAAAAACACCCAACTGGAAGAGCAAAAAGAAAAAAGAATCCAAAAATATGAAGATAGTGTAAGGAGCCTCTGGGCTAACTTCAAGAGTACCAACATCTGAATTATGGGGGTGCCAGAAGAAGAGAAAGAGCAAGATATTGAAAACCTATTTGAAGAAATAATGACAGAAAACTTTCCCTATCTGGTGAAAGAAATAGTCTTACAAGTCCAGGAAGTGCAGAGAACCCCAAACAAGAGGAATCCAAAGTGGACTACACCAAGACACATCATAATTAAAATGCCAAGGGCAAAAGACAAAGAGAGACTATTAAAAGCAGCAAGAGAAAAACAGTTACCTACAAGGGAGTACCCATACAACTGTCAGCTAATTTATCAACAGAAACTATGCTGGCCAGAAGGGAGTGGCAAGAAATATTCAAAGTGATGAATAGCAAGAACCTACAACCAAGATTACTCTACCCAGCAAAATTATCATTTAGAATTGAAGGTCAGATAAAGAGCTTCACAGACAAGAAAAAGCTAAAGGAGTTCATCACCCCCAAACCAGTATTATATGAAATGCTGAAGGGTATTCTTTGAGAAGAGGAAGAAGAAGAAAAAGGTAAAGATAAAAAATTATGAACAACAAAATGACAATAAATACATATCGATGAACAAGTGAATCTAAAAATCAAATGAATAAAAAATCTGATGAACAGAATAACTGGTGAATGTAATAGAATCAGGGGCATGGAAATGGAGTGGACTGACAATTCTTGTGGGGAAGGGGTATGGGAAGAGATTGGACAAAGATCTTATATGCATGTATGCAGTACCTATGGACATGGACAGTGGGTTGGCAAGGGCCTGGGGTAGGGTGGGAACTGGGTGGAGGGTAGCTATGGGGGAAAAAAAGAGGGACAACTGTAATAATCTGAACAATAAAGATTAAAAAAAGAAAGTAACTACAAAAAAACCAACAGTATAAAAAATATATATAACATTAAAAAAAAAAGAATCAAGAAAAGAAGCTCACATCTTAGAAGGGTACATGCAAATGGATAGGAGCACACTCAAACACACATTATAAGGATATCATTTAAAAACTAATAAAACCAGCAAGGGAAGTAAAGGCAAAAATAAGTGAATGGAATATTCCAAACTACAAAGCTTCTGCACAGCAAAATAAACTGCCAACAAAACAAAAGGCAACCAACTGAATGGAGAAGATATTTGTAAACAACAGCTCTGGCAAGGGGTTAATATCCGAAATATATAATGAACTCATACAACTCAACACCAAACAAAGTAACAATCCAATTAAAAATTGGGCAAAGGACCTGAACAGACACTCTCTCAGAAGACATACAAATGGCCAACAGACATATGAAAGGATGCCCAACTTCACTAGCTTTTAAGGAAATGCAAATCAAAACTGCAATAAGATATCATCTCACACCTGTTAGAATGGCTATTACCAACAAGACAAGTAATAAAAGTGTTGGAGAAGAAGGAGCCTTCATTGACTGCTGGTGGAAATATAAACTGGTATAGCCACTGTAGAAAACAGTATGGTGGTTCCTCAGAAAATTAAGAAAAGAGTTATCATATGACCTAGCAACTTCTTTTCTAGTTACATACCTGAAAAATTAGAAAATATTTATTCTCAAAGATTTTTGCATCCTTATGTTCATTGCAGCGTTATTCACATGGCCAATGCATGGAAACAACCAAAGTATTCTTCAATAGACGATTGGATAAAGAAAATGTGGTACACATGTACAATGGAATACTATTTAGCCATAAGAAAAGATGAAATACTGCCATTGTAACAATATGGTTGGACCTTGGGAATATATGTTAAGTGAAATAAGTTAGAAAGCAAACAACCATATAATTTCACTAATGTGGGCTATAAAACTGGAACTCATAGACACAGATAACAGTATGGTGATTACCAGAGGGAAATGGGTTAGGATAGTAAAGGTAAAGGGGGCCACATATATGGTGATGGGAGATTATTTGACATTGGGTGGTGGGTACAAATGCAGTATACAGATCATGTATCATAGAATATACACTTGAAACCTATATAATCTTATTAACCAATACCATCCAAATAAATTAAAAAAGTACCAAACTGAGTGTATCAGCAAGAGTATGGTTATTATAATTTTTTATTTTTAACTTTAAGAAAGAGAATAAGGTATATTATTTCAACTTTCAGTTGTTTAAATAATACAACAATAATGAGATTGGTAATTTTCTGATAATGCTTCTTGGTCATTTGAGTTTTTTTCTTTAGCAATTTACTTTGAAAGCGCTAATGCCATCCCAATAAATTTAATTAAAAATACTAATAAAATTGAAGTGAGTGACATAGATATATCCAGCTTACAAATTATATTTGTCTCTGCAGTATGAAAGGACATAATAACACATGCTTTTAAAAGAATCTTCTGGCTAAAGATGAGGGGATGTAGTAAGTTATGTAAGAAAAGTTCAAATTTTATTTACACAAAAAGTAATAGCATTGTTTGCTCTGTATCCTTGTATCTTTGAGAGTATTTCATTCCCTAGTTTCTTGCCCATAGTTTTACGTAATTTTATTGTAAAGATTTTTCATTTTTGTAAGTATTTATTTCAGAAAGATCAAAATCAAGATTCCCTAAACTCACTCTCAGGAAGTATTTAAATCTAATTTTTCAAATTACTCAACCACTGCCAAAGTTATTCTGACAACTTATTATTTAAGAAGCTTTATGAATTTTAAGCTTTATGTATGGCCAGCTGACTTGTTTCTCATGAGATGTGGGACTAAGCCAGTGTGATTCCATTCTTTTTCATTAATGGAGTGACAAGACTTACTGGAAACTGAAACAATGGGGTTATAAATTAAGTGAAGAAAAAGGAAAAAAGCAAGGCTGGAAAACTCTAAGCCCAAACTAAACATTCATGATGTCCTATAAAGAGATCAAGTTTCTCAGTAACAGAATGTTATTTAAGAGAAACTGCTGATGATCTTAAAAAGTTAGTAGCAAAGACAGAGAGTTAAGGAAGAGAAGACAAGATTAAGAAAAAAATTAAAATAAGATATTCCTCTTGTCTTGTGCAAATAGAAGGCCTTAATGTTTTTTAAAGTGATTTGTATAAGCTGCTTATGCTTATCAGTGGGGTACACAAAAGGAATAGGTCATCAATCTATATAAAAAGCCAGCAACCGTAACGCTGTAATGACCAGAACGACCAGTAGCTATGATGCCCACTGCAGTCGGGGTGGGGCCGGTGGCCAACCTCCCACCGCCCCTCACCCCAGCTGGCCCTGCCTCTGATTGGCCTCTTTCACCCTGATGGAGGGCGGGGCTGCTGGTCAACCCCCTTTCACTCCCTCCCCCCACCCCCGATCAGCTCGCCCCCACCCAGATTTGCCCACAGCCCCTCCCCCCAGCTGGCCCCATCCCTGATTGCCCCCCCCATAGGGGGCAGGGCCAGCCAGCCATCCTCCTGCAGCCCCTTCCCCTGCCCAACCCCAACCCAGATTGGCCCCCCACCCTGATCAGGGGCAAGGCCGGCTGGCCAACCACCTGCGGCCCCTCTCCCTGGCCAGCCACACCCCTAATTGCCTCCCCTACTCCCATAGGGGGCGGGGCAGGCTGGCCAACCACCTGCGGCCCCTCCCCCCAGCTGGCCCTGCCCCCGATGGGCCCCCACCTCCCCATTTGTGGGTGGGGCTGGCAGGCCAGCCTCCTGCTGTCTTCTTCTCCTGACAGGTCTGGCCCCGATCCCAGGTCGGCCGGAACCCCCCACCCCCATGCACGAATTTGTGCACTGGGCCTCTAGTTTCCAAATAACTATTTGAAATTTTTGTTTTTTTCTACTGATCAGTAAGTAATAAAGACATTGAAGATTAACCAAAAGTTTTAGACATTTTCTATGCTTATAAAAAGTTTTCATTCATTAATGATTTCTATGTTAATAAGCTCATAATTTTATTTTTAGTTCATTGGTGTGACATTGGTTAAAAAAACTGTACAGGTTTCAAGTGTTCAACTCAACAAAACATCGTCTGCATACTACATCGTGTGCCCATCACCAAAGTAAAGTCTCTTTCTATTCCCATTTACCCTAATTTGCTCATTTCACCTTCCCCCACCCTGTCTCCCTCTGGCTGTCACCATACTGTTGTTTGTGTCTATGTATGTATATGTATATATATATATATATATATATATATGTATATATATATATATATATATATATATATATATATATATATTTTTTTTTACTAAAACGTATATATATAAATTTTTCTTAATCTCTTCACCTTTTTTTTCACCCAGCCTTCCTACCCCCTCCCCTCTGACAGCTGTCAGTCTGTCCTCTGTACCTATGAGTCTGTTTCTATTTTGTTTGCTAGTTTATTTTGTTCATTACATTCCACATATGATACTTGCCTTTCTCTGACTAGCTTATTTCACTTAGCATAATACTTTCCAGGTCTATCCATGCTGTAGCAGAAGGTAATATTTCTTCATTTTTTACAGCTGAATAGTATTCTGTTGTATAAATGCACCACAGCTTATTTATCCACTCATCTGATGGGCACTTGGGAATAGGCACGTAATTTGAATATTCTTTTTAAGAAGTCTTTTTTAATTGATTTCAGAGAGGAAGGGAGAGGGAGAGAGAGAAACATTGATGAGAGAGAATCATTGATTGGCTGCCTCCTGCATGCCCCACCCTGGGGACTGAGCCTGCAATCTGGGCATATGCCCTGACTGGGAATCGAACCGTGACCTCCTGGTTCATAGGTAGATGCTCAACCACTAAGCCATGCCACCTAGGCTTGAATATTCTTTATATTCCAATTAATGGATGAAATGCAAGAAAGAAAAAATGGTCCTTGCCCTTAAGGAATTTAAAATATATTTGAAAAAAATATATAATGCTTTTATTTTGAGTACCTGTCCATATTGCTCTAATAAATTAACTGATAAGAAATCTGAAAAATCAAGTAAAGTTTTTTCTTCTGAAATTCTTAAGGGGTTTTGATAATAGTGTTTCCTATATTTTAAAATTGTCTACAATATAATGTAGTCTGTTTTATGACACTATTGGAACCAAATGTATTCATCTTCAATATGCTATAATTTTATTCAGAACCTGTTTTTATTCTGCTAAATATTTCAGTCCTTAAATTTACATGGCCCAAGGGAAAAACATCCTGGAATGTATCATCTGTTCTACTCAGTAGTTAGACTGCCACAGTTCCAACAGCTGGAACGTATGCTTGCTTTGCATGATCTCCTTTATCCCCATGGAGCCCTTTAGACTTGTTCTTACTTCCCTACCGTCCTTGGGGGAAAACTTCTAGCATCTGGTTACTGGGACTAAATGTAAATTAGATATAGATGTGTTTTTGTTTATTGATTAGGGTCAGTATTCCAGTTTTCTAGTTCATTCTGAGCATGCAAAGCATGATGATGGAGGTGTGTATGTTTTCCAGACAAATGAAGTGCTGGTAATTGTAAATGAGATGGTGTGAGATTAGAAATTATGTAATACTAGAGGCCCGGTGCACGAAATTCGTGCACTGGAGGCGGGGAGGGGGGGTTCTCTCAGTCCAGCCTGCACCCTCTTGCAGTCTAGGAGCCCTTGGGGGATGTCCTACTGACGGGGCCTAAGCTGTCAGTCAGACATCCTTAGCGCTGCCACAGAGGTGGGAGATGTTTCTGCCACTGCCGCTGCATTCGCCAGCCATGAGCCTGACTTCTGGCTGAGCAACGCTCCCCCTGTGGGAGTGCACTGACCACCAGGGGGCAGCTCCTGCATTGAGTGTCTACCCCCTGGTGGTCAGTGCGCATCTTAGCGACTGGTCGTTCTGCCATTTGGTCGATTTGCATATTAACCTTTTATTATATAGGATTAGATCCTTTGATAAAGGTGCTAAGGTTGTTTCTACTGGAGAGGACAAAATTCTAGGGAAACATAATAGTTGTCTTCAAATACCTGAAATATTGACAAATGGGGACAAAAAAATTATGATGGCTCTTTGAGTTCCAATAACTTCTAAGGAGTGAAAAGTAGTGGGAACAGCTTTTGGTTTAACCTCAAAAGAAGATAGAAGTTCTCTACCCCCTTTGAAGCAGAAGCCACAAGACTTCTTGTGGTCTTATAGAGATGAAGTAAATGAGATCAGACAAGGAGATTGGACTTAGAATAGGGGTGGCAAACGGGTTCAATTCCCATGACAAGTGTGGTCAACTAGTAAGGGCTGCCTGGATTGCAATGGGCCTCTGAGATTATTCAAATCATCAGGAAGAAGTGCAATGGTAGATCAGAATAGATGTGCTTGACATGCAGTTTTTCTCTCTGGGATGTTCCTTCAATGTTCTTTCCACTCCTTAGATTCTATGATGCAAAGGTGGAACCACTTGCTGTTACTACTAGCCCAACATACTACCTAGCTCCCTAAACTCAAAAGGCAACTTTGGACCCACATGACTTGCTATTATGTACCACTTCTTATATTTTGTTACCCATGAGTGGGTAAATGTGTAACTGGTTTGACTTGATTTGGTTGAAAGATTATAGGAATTTTACTTCGTGCCATAATAAGATTGCAAGGAGGCATAATAGTATACTACAACATGGCTTCTACCCTCACCACTACACTGAGACTGCATCTACCAGTCATGTCTGTGTAATTAAAGCCAATACACATTTGACAACTTCTTGAAACATGTGTCTTTTGGCTCATGCATGCTATTTCCTCCCACCTCCCTGATTGCCACCTTTACCCTTATCTAAGAGGTAGAGTAAGAGCCTCTTTAAGATATCATTAAAATATACCTATCCTCTCATCTGATCATTCCTATAGATTAAATTATATTTTTATACTGATAATTCCAATATTTCCAAACATAGCCAAGAACTTTTATTTTTACTCTATCTAACCATTTGCTTGAAATTGCCTCTTTTAGATGGCTCATAGGTATCTCAAACTTACCATTCAATATTGACTCTTGATTCACACATTACATTTGTTTTCCTACCCTCTCAACCATCCATAGCATAATTAGCCAACTGATGCTCACCCAAGAAATCTAAGGATTAGTCTTGATTTGTTTCCTTCTCCTACCTCTTATCCTTTCCTTTCATTTAATCTATCATTATAAATGTTTGCAAACTACATTTTTATTGTCACTTCTATCACCACTACTACCACCCTAGAGCAGACTACCAGTGTCTCTCACTTTAACCACTGCAGTAACTTCCTAAATACTTGCCACACTAAAATCCAGTATTCACATGGTAGTAAGAGTAATATTTCATTCATTCAACATTAATTCAACAAACATTTGATTGACTACATGGAGGACTTTCAATGGACTAGGCTGTTCAAGGCTCTTGGGGGTCATCAAGGCACAAAACAAAGATTCCTTGAGGAGCTTATGTTCCAGTTGGAGGAGATATGCAATAAATCATAAATGTAATACATAAGTCAATTATATAATAATCTAGATGATAAAATGCTGTGCAAACATTGAAAGTGAGGCAAATTAAGGGGGCTAAGGTGTGCTGAGGCAGTAAAGGTTCAGATTACAATATATAAAAGGAGGTCAGGGTAGGTTTAATTGAGAAGATAAGAGAGTCAAATGGACACCAGGGAGAAGAATGTTCCAAAGAAAAAGAATAGCTCGAGTAAATGTCATTCAAATTAGAATATATATGATATTTGTAAGATACAGCAAGAAAGCCTGGGTAGTTATAACAAAGTGGGTAAATGAGGCAGAGTGAAGGAGGAGAGAAGGTCAGAGTTAACATGAAAGAGAATGCAGAGCCCTATGGGACATTGTAAGAACTTTGGCTTTTACTCTGAATGAAAAGAGGAACCATTTGGATAGTTTTGGGCAAAGGAGTAACATGATATGATTTACATTTTAAAAGGATCAATTTGGCTGCTGTTTAGTAAATACTAGAGGTAACAGTATAATGGAGAGACCAGTTAGGAGGCTATTGCAGTAACCTAGGTGAGAGACAATTGAGATTTAGACCAGTGTGGTAGTGGTGATGCAAAGTAGTTAGATTTTGGATATATTTTGCAGGTACATCCAACAAGATTTTCTGATTAATTCAATATGGGATATGAAAAGTGTTAAAGATGACTGCAAGGTTCTAGGACTGAGCAAATGGAAAAGATGAGGTTGTCATCAAATGAAATGGACAAGATTGAAAAGGGGTATGGAAAGATCAGGAGTTTTGGTCTTGGCCATGAAAGGTTTGATATATCTGTAAGACATTAGTGTGGAGGTGTTGAATAGGCAGTGGGGCACATAAGTCTGAAGTTCTGGAAGAGCACTGAGCTGCAAGTTGTTAGCATATAGATGGCATTTAAATCAAAGAGTCTGAATGAGATCATCAAGTGAATGTTGAAAGAGGAGAGGACCAATGATTGAGCTCTGGACATATTTCAACATTAAGTTTTGTTAAGAATGTTTGCATCTATGTTTTGGAGGGAGTATTAGTCTACAGTTTTCTTTCTTTTTTTTTTTTTTTGCAATGTCTTTTGGTTGTGGTATCAGGGTAATATTGGCCCTAAAAAAACGAGTTTGGAAATATTATCTTTCTTCAAATTTTGGAAGACTTTGGGTAGAATTGGTACTATTTCTTTTTTAAATGTTTGGTAAAATTTAACAATGAAGTCATTTAGAAACAGTTAATTTTCTTTTTGATTTGAAGATTTTAACTATAAATTCTACTTAGTTAATAGATATTGGGCTATTCAGATTACCTGTTTGTTATTGAGTGAACTTTGGTAGTTTGTGTCTTTTAAGGAATCTGTCCATTTCATCTAAGTTGTCAAATTTATTGGAATACAGTTGTTCAAAATAGTATTGTCCCATTTCCTTTTTAATACTTAAAATTGTAGAAACTGTCATTTCTATAATTCCTAAAATTGATAATTTGTCTCCTTACTGTTTTTCTGATCAAACTGACTAGAGGTTTATAAATTTTATTGATCTTAAAGAATTTGCTTCTGCTTTCATTGATTCCCCCCCGCCCCCATTGATTTTTAGAGAGAAGAAGAGAGGGAGGGAAGGAGTGAGCGAGAGAGAAACATTGATGTGCAAGAGACACATTGATGGGTTGCCTCCCACACACCCCCAGGCATCTGGGATTGACCTGCAGCCCTTGACCTTGAATCAAACCCATGACTTTGAATCGAACCCATGATTCTTTGTTGTCAGGGCAGACTCTCTATCACTGAGCCACACCTTCCAGGGCTCATTGACTTTTATATTATCTTTCTGAGTTTCTATTTCATTGATTTATCCTCTGATCTTTAGTATTTCTTTTTTTCTGCATTTAGTTTTCTCTTTTTTATGAGATTTTTAATGTGAAAGATAAGATAATTAATTTCACACTTTTCTTCTTGCCCCATATAAATTTAGTGTTATTAATTTTCCTTTAATAACTCCTTTAGCTGCATTCTACAGTTTTTGTATATTTTCATTTTTATTCAGTGTGAAATATTTTCTAATTTATTTTTTGCTTACTTTTTTTTTGTTGATTTAAAAATGTGGTATTTTGTTTCTAAATATTAGGGAATTTTCTAGTGATCTTTCTGCTATTGATTTCTACTTGAATTTCATTGTGCCAGAGAACAAACTTGTCTTGAAACCTTTTAAATGTATTGAGATTTAGTTTATGACTTAGAATATAGTCTGTCTTGGTAAATATTCAGGTGCACTGAAAATAATGTATATTCCATTGTTATTGAATGGAATGCTGTATAAAAGTCAGGTCAGGTTGATTTGGTAGCATTATTCAGGTCTTAAATATCCTTATTTATGTTCTGCTTACTTCTCCTATTTATTGAGAGAAATCTCTGGAAAGTATTTTGAATATTTGCCCACATAGTTACCATTTCTGGTGATCTTCGTTCTTTTGTGCATATTTTTTGGCTTATTTCCATGGGTATCATTTTCCTTCTGTCTAGAGAAATTTCATATTTCTTGTCTTATGGTTTATTGCAGATGAATTCTTTCAGCTTTTGTATGTCTGAAAGAGTGTTCATTTTGCCTTAGTTGTTTTTGTTGTTGTTAATCCTCACCTGAGGATACTCTTCCATTAATTTTTAGAGACAGTGGAAGGGAGGGGGAAAGACAGAGACAGAGAAATATAGATGTGAGAAAGACACATTGATTGGTTGCCTCTTGCACTCACCCCTACTAGGGCCGGGGATGGAGCCTGCAAACAAGGTACCTGCCCTTTACTGGAATCAAACCTGGGACCCTTCTCTCCAAGGGCCAATGCTCAATCCACTGAGCCAGAACAGCTAGGGCTTGCCTTAGCTTTTGAAAGCTCCCCGTGCCCCTCTGGGAATAGAGGCTTTGGATGACCGTTTTTTCTCTCCTTATCTTAAAGATAATTGCTCCACTGTCTTTTGGCTTTTATGTTTATGATGAGAAATCTTCTGTCATTATATTTTTTCTCCCTATGTCATATATCTTTTTTTCCCTCTGGCAGCTCTTAACAGTTTTAATCAATTTTTTAAAATGTTGTGACTCAGTGTAGTTTCCTGCATATTTCTTTTGCTTTGGTCATCTTTAGTGGCTTTGATCTCTGGCTTTATAGCTTTCAACATATTGGGAAAGTTTTCAATCATTATTTCTTTAAATATTTTTATGTCCCTCACCTTATTCTCTATACCCTTTGTTTTTAGTCTTTATCCTTGTGATGTTTAATTTTCTATATCTTTTTCTATGTATTCACTGATTTTTTTTGCAATGTCAATTTCTTACTAGTGAATATTTTATATATATACTAGTGGCCCGGTGCACGAAATTCGTGCACGAGGGGGCGGGTCCCTCAGCCCAGCCTGCACCCTCTCCAATCAGGGACCCCTTGGGGGATGTCTGACTGCTGGTTTAGGCCCGATCGGGATTGGGCCTAAATCAGCAGTTGGACATCCCTTTCGCAACCTGGGACTGCTGGCTCCTAACCGCTCACCTGCCTGCCTGCCTGCCTGATCACCCCCAACTGCCCTCCCCTGCCAGCCTGGTTGCCCCCAACTGACCTCCCCTGCCAGCCTGATCTTGCCCCCAACTGCTCTCCCCTGCCAGCCTGGTTGCCCCCAACTGCCCTCCCCTGCCGGCCTGATCTTGCACTCAATGGCCCTATCCTGCTGACCTGATCTTGCCCCCAATGGCCCTCCCCTGCTGGCTGATCTTGTCCCTAACTGCCCTCCCCTTGCCAGCCTGGTTGCCCCCAACTGCCCTCCCTTGCCGGCCTGATCTCACCCCCAACTGCCCCCCCTCTGCTGGCCAATTTGGTTCTAATTGGTCAGTTTCTATGCTAGTCAGTGTCAAAAGCTCCACCTCCTAGGCAGCTATTGGCTCCTCACAGTTGACCCAGATTTGGTTCTGATTGGTCAAAAGCTCTGTCTCCTAGGCAGCCACTGCCTCCTCATAGTTGACCCAGATTTGGTTCTGATTGGCTAGGTTTTATGCCAGTCAGTGTCTCTGGGCCTATCAACAGGGCCTGATCAGAAAGGCAGGGCTGATCAGCAGTCCTTGTGGAGGCTTGGAGAGAAATGGATGTGGGGCTGCTGGCCAGTCTCGGAGGGAAAGAGAGAGGCAAGTGCTGGTCAAAAGCTGCCTCAGACGCTACAGATCAGTCCCTGCTTCTCTCTTCAGGTCTCTTTCCGGGCCTGATTCGCAGCCCCCTCAGCAGTCACTGCTGGGTCACCGGGCTTGCAACCACAGTAGTCAGCACTAGGTTGCCATGGCAACCCAACGCTGACTTCCAGATGGTCAGCCTTTGGTCGTGATCGGTGGTTACACCCTGGCTCTTTATTATAGAGATTGATTAATGTATTAATTTTTTTCTTCTAGCCCTTGAACAGATCCTACCTAATAATAGACAAATATGCAAATTGACTGTACCTTCGCTATACCCGCGATTGGCCAGGAGGCGCGGGGGGGGCGGGACTCGGGGTGGTCGGGGTAGCCGATTGGGCCAGCGGGACACTGAGCTCGCGTCGCCAGCAGCGGCGCGAGCTCAGCGTCTGAGCCATGGCTGTGCTGCGGCACAGAAGGGGCCTCTGGGGCAGCGAGCTCACGTCCCACCGCGGACCATCAAAAGCGTGGGAGCTGGGTGCCTGTCTGCTCAGGCACCAGGCCTTTCAGAAGCCTCCGCCGCGCCGGAGGCTTCTGAAAGGCCTGGTACACCAGCGAACAGGCACCCAGCTCCCCCATGATCAAAAGCGAAAGCGTGTAGGGGACCCTACACGTGCATGATTCAATCATGCACTGGGCCTCTAGTTTAGTCATAATAGCCATTTTTGTGCCCTTTCTGCTGATTTTTTTCTTACATATCATCATTCCTGGGCTGATTTGGTTGATATGGATTGTATTTTTCTACTTTTTGCATGCCTGAACATATTTGAATCATTATTATGATACATTAAATGTATTATTGTATTTTAAGGCATATTTTTGAACTTACGGGACTTGAGAACAGTTGGATTTCTTTTGGGTTTGCATTTAAACTTTGTTAGGCAGGGCCAGAGCAGTGTTCATTCTAAGTCTAATTTTCCCCTATTTGAGTACCCGATGCTCCATGATTTATAAGGTTTTCTTACTCTGGCTGTTGGGAACAGAAACTACTCCTATCCTGTGAGCTCCTGGGATTCTTCCTTCTAATCTTTTTGTGAGGTTCTTTCCCTGGCTTCAAGTAGTTTCATTCTAAGCACACACTGACTAGTAGTACACAGATGAAGATGCAAAGTGGATCCTCTGAAGATCTCTGGAAATCTCCGTGTAGCTGTCTTCTTAATGGCCCTCTGTCTTGAGAACTTGGGCTTCTTTAGTCCCTCCAGTGTATCAGCTGAATCTCCTCAGCTGTGGTTCTCCCTTGATGAATAGTGGCCTGAGAACTTTCTTAAAACAGTAAACTGGAGCAGTTTTAGAGTTCACCTCATTTGTTTCTCATTTCTCTGGGATCACTATGTTTTATTGTCTGATGACCAGTGCCAGTGTCTTGAAAATCATTGTTTCATATATTTTGTCCTGTTATTAATTGTTTCATGTGGGAAGCCAAATGTGACACTCTTACTTCTTGGCTAGAAGCAGAAGTGTGTGTCTGCCATTAGGTTAGGTTATTTTTCTTTTGTTTGGTTGCTGCTACTTAAAACAGATTTCTTTCATGCTATTTTTCTTTTGCTTAGTTTTGTTCATTGCATTAGGTTTGGGGAGGGATATTTTGTGATTCACATATCCATCTTCTTGTGTTTATTAGACATTTTCTTTTCTGTGATTCATCACTTTTGTGCTTCTATCCTACTTTTCAGTTGACAGCTATATGAATTTCTTACAAGTTTCTCTGAGATAGTAAATATCAACTATACATACCCTTTGTATGCCATACTTATACCAACATTCTCCCCAGTTTATTGTTTGTATTTAATCTTGGTAATGAATTTTTGGAAAGTACAAGAGCTTTGATTTAATGTAGTCCAACCTATACAATAAAAGGCTACTATGCAAATTGTCCCCTCAGGAGTTCGACTGGGAGACCAGGAGTTCGATTGCTTGCTATGATGTGCTGACCATCAGGGGGTGCTGCGGACCATGGTGGGGCACTGAGGGAAGAGGAGGCTGGGAGGCCGGGAGGTGGGGAACCTGATCAGTCCTGATTGCCGGCCAGGCCTAGGGACCCTACCTGTGCATGAATTTCCTGCACCAGGCCTCTAGTTTTTTATAAAATCGCTTCACAATCTAAGAATGATATTTACCTGCATTGGCCTATGTTTTAATTGTTTGTTTGCTGTTAATAATAGCTTCTAAATTTTTTGAGAAATTTATTCCTGTGTATGACGTGCAGATATAAATTTATTTCCCCCACCAAAGTATTCTCTTGTTGCTTTTGATAAAGTGTCCCTCATTTTATGCATATTTGTAGCACTAGTTTTATGTTAAAAATTCTGTCTATTGTTGGATTATCTATTCTCCTCAATTTCTTCATATATCTATTCCTATACCATTGAAATATTTTGTCATATTTGATATCTTGTAGTTAAGAGCCTCTTTTAACTTTTCCCATATGAATTTAAAAAATTCATTATGCAAATTAATATATGCTCACCACAAAAGAATTAAATAAATGAATGCTAATGCAAAGAACACAAAGTATCCATGACCCAACCAAATTAACGTCTCAGTTTATAGTCTTCCAGATGTTTGTTAATGCACTTTTTAACTTTTCATAAAATAGGGTTATACTATACTAGAGGCTCAGTGCACAAAATTCATGCACGGAAGGGGGGTCCCTCAGCCCAGCCTGCACCCTCTCGCAATCTGGGACCCCTTGGGGGATGCCTGACTATCGGTTTAGGCCCAATCTCTGCAGTTGGACATCTGGCAGTTGGACATCCCTCTTGTAATCCAGGACCCCTTGGGAGATATCCGACTGCCAGTTTAGGCCCAATACCTGCAGTCAGACATCCGGCAGTCAGACATCCCTCTCACAATCCAGGACCCCTTTTCATCAAATGGAGTTATACTATATTATTCTATAACATTTATATTTTTATATCAATAGCATATTGTAATATTTTCAATGGTTGAAGAACATTTCATTGTATGAATATGTGATGATTGAACCAACTTCTTGTCCCTCTTGGTAAGCTTTTTATTGAAGGAGGACTTAAATAAAATAAAAAGGTTTATAAATTAATCTGGATAGCTTGTAACTAGTCCCTGGATCAAGAAGCAACACATTACCAGCATACCAGAAGTTTTTTCATAAATCCACCTCCCACACACCCCAATTCCTACCCTACACCCCAAGGCAATAACTTTTCTAACACCATAGACTAGTTTTGCCTATTTTAGAACTTTAAATATATAGAATCATAAATTATTTACTCTTTTGTGTCTGGCTTCTCTCCCTTAACATTGTATTTGTGAGATTTATCCATTTAGTTGCATGCAGTTCTAGTTCATTCATTCTCAGTGTGCGTAAGATTTCAGGGTCATGGTAACCATGTTTAAAAGTGTAAGGATTAATTTTCCAAAATAATTCTACCATTTTGCATTCCTATCTTCAAGGAAGAGAGTTCCTGTTGTTCTGCATCCTTATCAGCAGTAGATGTTTTTGCTTTGGTTTTGTTTTGTAATTATAGTCATTCTAATATGTATGTGCTCACAATTCATTATTATTTTGATTTGTATTTCCCTAATTACTAATAATGTTGAGCCTGGCTGATGTGGGTCAGTGATTGAGTGTCGACTCCATGCATGCACCAAGAGTTACTGGTTTGATTTCTGGTCAGGATACATGCTTAGGTTGTGGGTTAATCCCCAATGGGGGCATGCAGGAGGCAACCCATCGATGTTGATGTTTTCCCCTCATTGATATTTCTGTCTCTCTTTTCTCTCTTTCTCTAAAAATCAGTAAAAACATATTTAAAATCTAAAATGTTGAGCATCTTTTCATATGTTCTTTTGCCATCCATATACCTTCTTCGATGAAGTTACTGTTCAACTTTTCCCCCCCATTTTTTTTTTAGATTATTTGTTTTCTTACTGTTTTGTTGAGTTCTTTGTATGTTCTGGAAACATTTATATCAGATATGTGATCTGTAAATATTTTCTCCTGGCCTATGGTTTGACTTTTTAATTCTCTTAATGGTGTCTTTCATAGACAAAATATTTTTAATATGGGTAAAATATAGCCTATCAATTTTTTTCTTTATGGAAAATGCTTGTACTGTTGTATCTAAAAACTCATTGCCTAACACAAAGTCACACAGATTTTCTCTTATATTTTCTTCTAGAAATTTTATAGGTTTATGTTTTACATTTGGACTTATAAGTAAAGAATATACATATTTTAATGTGTAATGAGACATAATGAAAAAGTGCCTCATGAAAGGTTTTATTAATTTACACTCCCAACAGCCATGTGTGAAAAAGTTTCTGCATCTACCACCACACTGACTATTACCCTTGGTTTTAAATATTTGCATCTTGATCTTTTAATAATAGCACTTTCTTAAAAAAATTGTTATTGTTAGTGATTAATACCTTTTCATGTTTGTTTTTTAACTTTAAAATTATATTTTGTGTGTTGAATTTTTTTCCTTAACAGGGTATTATCTTTTTATTTAAAGAGGTGTTGTTTAACATAGTATTGATTTTTCTTAAAAGCTTAAGTGCATGTGGCAGAAATCCAATATTATGCCTTAACCACAGAAGAGTATTTTTTCTATATAACTAGTTCATCAATGATTCCAGCACTGGTAGAGGCACTCTGGGAACGAGGCTCCTTCTTTCCTGATGCTTTACTCTTACTAGTATGTGACTTTTATTTTCTCATGGTCAGAACATAGTTGTTTGATCTACTAGCAACAATTGTACATTTCAGGAAGGAAGGGAGGAAGAATAGATGGCAAAAGGTACATGTCAACTTATATTCTTTATTTTATAAGGAAAACATAGTTTTTCTAGAAACTTCATCCAGGGCATTTTGCTTATATTTTGTGTCTACCTTTAACTACAAGAGTAAAGAAAAAATAGTTGGGCACATTACTGCCCCAAACACACTATGGGTTCTCAAAACAAAGAAGAAACATAAAATAGATATGATAGGCATTGACAAAGTTTTCCACAAGAACATATTGCCCTTTGTCTAAGTGTTGAAAGTATTTCTATTTGCCCTTTGCCATTATATATAATTTATATATAAATGTTACATTTTAATCTCTTTTTATGGTTTCTATTTTTTTTATAATTGTGTTCAGGAAGGTCTTCTATGACCAAAGTTGGCCTAATTTTTATTTTTTGACTTACTAGAATTATATCTTCAATATTTGCCGGGGCTGATCAGCAGCCCCTGAACGATGGATGAACAGATTACTCCGACACAGTTTGACTGTGAAAGAGAGGGCTAAGGGAAGGCTTGACTGACAGCAGCCAGGCAGCCTCGACTGCCTGCCTCATTAGCCTTTTATTGGAATTTTTATCTTTAGATGCAATCAATAGGGTGAGTAATCTTGGGAGGACACAGGTGTTTGCATTGTCCTCAAGGCAAGGGCATCCAGGGATTAAGCAGAAGGATTCCAGTTAACACCCAGGGGTCTGCACATACACAAACTTGTTTGGGAAGGTCAAGGAATAATTAGGGGTGCCGCCTTTGACACTCCCCTATGTCTCCTCTAAGTCGGAATTCCGATAAACAGGGCAGACGGCCTTCCACATACTCCCCTTTTCTCAGAATGTCCTCCTTACAACTTTCCAACCAAGTCTCGTGTGCTCCCCAACAAATATTGAGCGTTTTACAGAATTACTGGTATATTAAGTTATATTAAACCTGAGTAATTGATATCTCTGTAATATCTATAATAGCCAATAATACTTAAATTCAAAATATAGAAATAAGATATATTTTCCCCTCTTGCTCAAGTCTGATTTTGCCATCTTCTTCATATAGATCTTGTATATCACATTAAGTTTACTCCTAGATACTATATACTACTAGGGGCTCACTGCACGAATTCATGCACCTTGAAAGGAACTGTGGGCAACAAGGCTGTGGTGGGCACAGGGGCGGGTCTCAGCCCATCCTCTGTGTCCCCACCTGGCAACCTCCCGCCACGGCCCTCGGTCCCCTGTCTGCCAGCAGCCCTGCTCCCACCACTACTGCTTCCACATGCTGATGGCGCTGGCCCCACTTGTACCCGCTGATGGTGTGGAGCAATTGGTGCCAGCTCCAGCAGCATGTGCAAGCGAGGCCAGTGCCATCAGTGGGTCCAAGTGGCGGCTGCTGCCCTGATTGCCCCTCAGGAGCAGGGGGAGGTGGAGAAGCCCTGAGGGGTAATCGGGGCTGGCAGCCACCGCTCACACCCGCTGACGGTGTTGAGCGATCAGGGCTGGTGCCGGGTGCCGGCAGTAGGTGTGAGTGGGGCCGGCGCCAGCAGTGGGTACAAGCAGCAGCTCTGGTGCTGGCAGCGGGTGTGAGTGGGGCTGGCACTGGCAGCAGGTGCAAGTGCCCAGCCGGACTGCGGCGTGTGGGAGCAAAGAATTTTCAATAACCACCAGAGGCTCACCTGTATGACAGCGACCAGTGCCCCGCCTTGGTCTGGTGCCCCGCTCACATGCTCCACCATCCTGCCACAGCCAGTGCCTGCCATGTTCTGTGTGTGCCCTTGATGGTCAGTGCATGTCATAGAAACCGGTTGTTTGGTTGTTCGGTTGTTCTGCCGTTGAGTCTATTTGCATATTAGGGCTTTATATATATAGATAGGATTTTGAATTTGTTTTGGCTTGTTTAATATTCTGTATAGAATTTTGTTTTTATTATATTTTAAAGCTAATTATTGCTGGTTTGTTATAAAACTATGTGTAATATATGTACATATGTGTATATATGTATATACACATATACATGTGTTTATATAGAGAGACTTATTTGCAGTCACTTTTTATGACTTTCTTATTAATTCTAAGTTTTTTATTGTTTTCTGGAGATCCTGGATATGTAATTATATTGTATGCAATTAATTATACTCTTGGTACTTACCTTCTTTCAATTTCTTTTTTTTTAAAATATTTTTTATTGATTTTTTACAGAGAGGAAGAGAGAGGGATAGAGAGTTAGAAACATCGATGAGAGAGAAACATCGATCAGCTGCCTCTTGCACACCCCCTACTGGGGATGTGCCCGCAACCAAGGTACATGCCCTTGACCGGAATCGAACCTGGGACCCTTGAGTCCGCAGGCCGACGCTCTATCCACTGAGCCAAACCGGTTTCGGCCTTCTTTCAATTTCTTAATGTGCTTTTCAGAACTTTCAGAACACCTTTGTTCTAGACTTTTATGAGACCGACTTTAATATTTCAAAACTGAGTGTGTTTTTGGCTGCTATAATCTTTATAATATTAAGAAAGGATACTTCTGCTAATTTTTGCATATAGATTTTGTTTTTATTCATTGTACAGCATGCCATCAAATGACTTTGTTTTCCTATGAGGCTCAGGTTTAAATCCAGTTTTGACTGAGTCTCTCTTGGGGCTCCAAGTTGACCTCATGGTATGCATTTTCAAACTGGCAAAGAAATAATTGAAAACTCAGTGTTGGATATGCTAGCTGCTCATCTAGAAGTACCTCCTGTTTTTTTAAAAAATATGGTTTTGTTAATTTTAGAGAGGAGAGGAGAGGAGAGGAAGAGAGTGGTAGAAACATCAATGATGAGAGAATCATTGATTGGTTGCCTCCTGCATGCCCTACACTGGGGATCAAGCCTGTAACCCAGGCATGTGCCCTGACTGGAATTGAACTGCAACCTCCTGGTTCATAGGTCAATGCCCAACCACTGAGTCATGCCAGCCAAGCTACCTCCTGATTTTAAGGCAACTTAGGACCATAGGTGAAAGCTACTTTTACCACAGAGATCCTTCCAATTGAAACCTATATTTTAACCTACCCAGAAATATGTATTTTATGGTGCTTAATTCACTAAAAAAATTCATTCAGTAACATGCCATCACATTTTAATAAATACCCTTAAACCAAGTTTGCCTTAGAGAATTTAAATCTAATGGGGATTTTCTGGATCAGAATATCCAGGATAGGGCAGGTTTGCAGAAAGGTTATTGAGCAACCTATACTTTTCTTACTTATTATTTTGATTAATTCACTTAGATGTTTGTCCCTTAAAACTGTTTTCTTCCCTAAGTCACAGTGCACATTATTTTAAATATTTCAAGAAACTTTGAAACAGAAACTTTTTATGTTATTTAAAAAATGTCAGAACATTCCCATATTTAATAGAGGAAATAATTTTTCATCCTTTGTCATTTCAATTACAAAAGTTGTGCTAATACTGGATCTACTTTTAAAGTTGCCTCTTTTATTCATTCATCAAATATTATTGATTTGTTTAGGATATATTACTACTGGGTACTACGTTTGTGAGTAGGAATATACAGATGACTAAGTCATAGTCCATGACTCAAGGCGCTGATAGTCTAAAAGGGAAATGTTTAAACAAAATAATTCAGGTCATTGTAGTAAATATTATGACCAGGTATTTTGGGAATATAGAGAATGGTCACCTAAATTAGACTGTAGTTGAAGGGAACTCACTGACAGTGGCATTGAATATTTGTCCTCTTCTTCTATTATAACAGAATTTTCAGTTATGCATATGAATACTCAGCTGTATTTCAACCAGCTGTAGCCATATGACTAATTTCTAGCCAAAAGAATGTGAAGAGAAATTATGTGTGCCTCTTCTGAATCCTGGCCTTCTTCCTTCTCTTTCTCATATGCCTTCCTAGAATGTGAATACTGTGCGGACTTATCAGGAACCATACAGAAGAGAGAAACATCCCAGGGATAATCTTATATAACAAAACCCTAATATGCAAATCAACCGAACGGAGGAATGAACTGCGGAAGACAGGCAGAACAACTGGTTGCTATGACGTGCACTGACCACCAGGGCATTGAGTGTCTGCCCCAACCCCCCCGAGGGAGGCGATGGTGGCGCAGGGGGAGGCGACGGTGGCGGTGAGCAGACAGCGCCAGGCCGCCAGCCAGGCGGGTTCCAGTGGGCCCCCCAACCCTGATTGCCCCACCTGTTGGTCTCCCTGCAGAGGGAGGCAACTGGTGGTGGTGGTGGGGTGGGGCCAGCCAGTGGGTAGCACCAGGCCACCAGCCAAGGCTGGTGCTAGCGGGGGGGGGGGGCCCATTTGCCCTGCCTGCTGGTCACTCCACAGATCAGCCCTGATTGCCAGCCAGGCCTAGGGACCCTACCCTATATATTGGGAACAGTCTCTTAGATTTAAAAATTAAAACCTGGCAAGGCTACTCTAACACTAAAAAAATGGGATGATGCAGTGATGACATGCATGGACTCTGGCTTGCACATTTTGTGGTCAGCCCTGATTATGACACTTATAACTGTGTGACCAAGCCAATTATTTAACTTCTCTCTGCTTCAGTTTTTCCACCCATAAGATAGGGAAAATGGTACTACTGCCTCAGAAGGATCATGTTATATACTACTTTTTACAATCAGGGCAAAAAAATGTTGCTGCCCATACAATAGCAAGATGCCTTTCACCTGTATGAAAAGTATGGTCACTGGTACACGCAGCATCCCAGATTGCGAGAGGGATGTCTAACTGCTGGTGTAGGGATCTGGCCTAAACCAGCAGTCAGACATCCCCCGAGGGCACAGGCCGGGCTGAGGGGACCCCCCCACACACACATGAATTTCATGCACCTGGCCTCTAGAGGAGCAATAAAGTTATTGAATTCCTGACAAGCTTTAAAGCAGGCTGACCCTTTTACAGATTAAAACAAGAGAGAAATAAATGTCTACTTTGTTTAAACCAGTGTTAATTTGGGTCTCTATTATCATAGCTATATCTAGATCCAAACTAATATACATGTAGTTTTCCTCAGTCTTTATTCTCTTGGATCTTTTAGTATAATCTGACTATATCCACCAGTTCTCATATTTAAAAACTTCTTTATTGATGTCTTTGTTCTGGTTCTCTTAATGCCTCACAAATGTTTCATCAGTCTCCTGTAAGACTCTTCTTCCTATTTCTGCTGCTAATGTGAAGCTTTTCCAAGATTTCTTCCTTGGCCTTCTTCTGTCTTTATGCTTTCCCCCCTTGGAATCTTGTGGCTTTAAACATCTCCCTTAGAAACAGATTTCCAAAACTCTATTGGTCTCCTACAGTCCTGGCCTGTCTTTTGGGCTTCATGCTAGGGTTCCAATACACTGCAATACATTTTCACTTGGCTGTCCTGCTGCCATTTCACTTTCAGCAGATTTAAATTTAAACTCGTGGTTCTCTCCAAACCAAACTTCCTCGTGGAGTTTGCTAAGTATGTTAATGACAGCAGTATTTTCCTAGTCATTTACATTTAAACCTTAGCATTGTATTTAATTTCTTCTCTCTTACTTGTCAACTGAAATTTAAAATGGTAGACTGCCTAAAATAACTTCCTTTTAATTCTGGCCTTCCAGAGTCCTATCCATAAAGATGAAGATGATAATTTCAGTATTCAGAACACTTTTAATTCCCACTTGCCAAAGCCTGATCAGAGTAGCTTGTTTGCGGTCACCTCTGTGGGAAATCTGGCAAATCAATTAAATTCCTTTACACAGATGATGAACCCAAGGGTCTGACTCTTCTTTTCCCATAGTATTACTAATTCCTGTTTTTGCATCTTCTATCATTTAATTCATGGCTATGTAATTTTTATGTGCTCAGACTCCCTTAAATATTTGCCCATTCATTTACAGATGGTCACTTACCTTTTTCTATTTGCCTGTAAACATATTGTCACTTTTCCTCCTAGTTACTGATTACTACAAAATGGTTGGTTATCACTACTCTGAACCATTCAAGGGCTTGGTTGGGTATTGTGTAATTAGTTTACTGAGCTTGGAATTTTTGAAGCATTTTATCTCAAGTACACAAATTTGAGTTAAATTTTGAACTCGCATATTAGCTTTCTTTCCTATCCCTTCCCTGTGTTTCTAACACTGGTTTCTTCTCTCTACTCCCACATAGCCAATCCTCAGTTCTTGAATGTCTCCTATCTCAAACAATTCGATTCTCCATCAAGTTGTTCATGGGGGGAAAAAAGTCTCAGTTGTTGAACAAAAGTTTGGTTCTCAACCTGACAACACTTTCATGTTGATACTTGTATGATCAGTCACGAGTCTCTCAGATGACAAACAAAGGAGAGAATGCTTGAGTCTGAGTCAGTTTACCACTAAACCTTGTGTTGTTAACATTTCCGGAAATTGTGTTGTGAATGTTTTCATATGATTTTTCTTTTGTTGCTATTTATTTTGATTAAATTTGTACAAGTCACCATGGGTACTATGAAGGTTAGTGATAGCAGCAAAGTGAAACGTTGTGCCAACTAGGATAGAACTTAGAAATGTACTGTATATAAAAAGTTAAAATGGAATCATTTGGGGGTCTGGAATAGATTAATTCAATTTACATTATTTCTTTTTTTGAAAAAAATCTTTTTATTGATTTTAGAGAGGGAGAGGAGAGAGAGGTTGAAACATCAATGATGAGAGAGAATCATTGATCGGCTGCCTCCTTCACGCCCCCTACTGAGGATCGAGCCTGCAACCCAGACATGTGTCCTTGACTGGAATTGAATCCAGGACTCTTTAGTCCATAGGCTGATGCGCTATCCACTGAGCCAAACCGGCTAGGGCTCAATTTACATTATTTCTAATAGGAAAAAAATGATTTGGCTTTTGAATAAATTGCTTCTCAAACAGCCTTCCAGAACTTAATTCTTGAAATTAAGTTCAAGAATTGAAGTCCCACTGTATTTCATTCTATGTACTAACACTAAGCCTCAACAGATCTGATGTCAAAATGATTCCCACGTGTACATCTTTTTCAATACCTCCATTGTCACCATTTTGGTTTAGGCTGTCATTACCTCATGCCTTAACTCTGTGTTGTTATGTTTCCACTTACATCTGTTTATGCTCTGCAGCTTAATCTTGCAAAACTACTGCCTTCATGTCACTTCCTCTTCATAAACCTCAGATGATCTTCATTTTCTAATGTTAATGTACAATTAAGGTTCATGTTTCTTTTTTTGCATTTTAAATTACAGCCTCTTACATGATACAGCATTATCTCTAAGATAATTTCTTCCCCAAAATACCTAGAAATGCCCATATCCTTTTCATTCTAGTCAAAGTCTATTTTTTAAGGTCCGACATGCCCATTAAGAGTCACCAGACCATCATGATTCATAGTGATTACCATCTGAGTGAGATTTTATAGTTATACTTGTCATTCTCTAACCAAGAAATTTTGGTTAGCAGTTTTATTCTCAAGACACATTCTTTCCACCTCCTCAGAAATTTATAGGTAATAAATTTATAGATGTTAGTGTTGTGGAGTAGTTTGGGTTAGGGTAATTTTTGTTCCTTGAGGATAATCTGATTTTTTTTCTTTCAAAGCTTGTAGGATTCTTTCTCTTGAGAGTTTGAAAATTGCAAAAGAATTGGCCTACACATATTATTCCTTTCAGTTTATCACAAATATGATGTAGATTTTGAATATTTAAACTGAAGTTTTCTTTAGAGCAAGAAAGTTTCTTAGGTGTAGTCTAGATGTGACTCAGCTACCATGGGAAGTCTCCATTCTTGCCTCACACTAACTTGAGGCAGAAGATGGGCACAACATATGGTCTCCTAATACCAAGTAGGCCCCCAAAGCACTAGTAAATAAAATAAATTTTATTAGATTTTAATGAGGAAATGGTTATATTATAGAAGGTACATCATTTTATTTCCCAGGTATCTATTTGAGATATTTTTCTCTCCTACTTTTTAGCTATCTTGTTTTTTGGTTTTCACTTGCTCCAGCCTTTGCTTCCTCCAACATGTTTTCTAATTCCTGCTTTGTTCTCTACCTTTCCTTGAACAGAGGGACCTTTACTTTTTCTGGGGTTATTCATTGTCCAACAATAGAACCCTTCTTCTTTTTTTAAAAAAATTGTTGACACTTATTCCATATGTCCCCTATTTTCCTCTTCTTTGCCCACCTCTAGTCAACCCCCTCCTCTGGCCCTCACCACACTGTTTTCTGTGTCCATGGCTATGCATATATGTTCTTTGGCTAATCTCTTCACTTTTTATCTAGTCCCTGGAGCCTCCCTGGGGCTCCATCAGAATGTAGTTACATTTTAAAAGTACACCATAAAGAAGGTTTAAAATGTTCTTTTAGTAGGTAGTGTAAAGTCTTGATAACAATGAAAATAAAAACTAGCAAATGTGGAAAAGTTTAGTTGTTTGATATGATGGAATGGTTTGATTCAGAGACCCATGATGTCACCATGTCTTCAGATCCATTTCTCTGTGATGTATTTTACTCTGTCCTCCTTCTTCTATCACATTTACCCTCAGGCTGGGTTCCTTAATTATAGTAAAAATGGACATCATAGTTTCAAGACTCACAATCACATACTACAGCTTCAAAAAATATTTGAAAAGAGCATGTTAGATCTAATAATGTAAGCAAAGTCCTCAGGTTCACTTTAATTGGACTGACTTGCCTCAGTGCCCACTCCTGAACAATTACTATGGCCTAGGAAATGGATGATGCTAATTGGCCAGCCTGAGTCACATTAGTTGGAAGTGATACAGTAAGCATACATAGAACTACGTGGGTCCCTAGAGTGGATATCCAGGGCTGTTGGAAAAGGGAGATTGGATATTCACTACCCATTCTGATCTTTTCTTCCATATATAGCACAAAACTTGAAGACTTAATCAGATACTTAAAATAGCTGCCTAGGAAGTTTTTAAAAAACATATATTTTAAAGAAAATTGTTAATGCTTCCTGCAATTACTTCTCAAGTTAGTGTATACTCATGTTCAAGTTTTCCTACCATTAGTAAAGCCCATAAATTTCCACAGCTGAGTGAGAACTCTATCTCTCATACTTGTTCTCTAAAATATCCGAAGCCCTATTTTAGTCCACAAGACTATTACCACTTAAAGTACTAATAAGAGAATTCAGCCATAAATTTCAAAAACTAATTTGTGAATCTTATGTTTTTAAAGAAACTGTCTAGTGAACAAATTAATTATCTATTCCTCTAGTTTATCTACCTTTTCCATCTATAAAGTTAGATAATTGGAAAACAATATAGTTAAAAGGTATAATTCCAACACTGGAAAAACAAATTTGGAATAAAGATTAAGTATCATGGGTGCTCTCAATTTTATAGCAGATTGTGCCGATGCTAAAAAGCAACACTGCTTACTCCTAAAGCATTTGGATCTCGATTTGTATTTGTTCCTTGCTTAATATCCAAATGTTGAGAAAAGGTGAATGAGTCAAAATGTTTCCATGTTCCTAAACTACATGTGGTCTTTTAAAACATTTTCCTGGTAACTTATTTTTTGCTGGCAAAGAAACTAACAGATACTATGCTAGTTATTTTTTCACACAATTGATTTTGAGGTTCAAAGCTTTAAAAAGGTGAGCTGTAGTGTCTGGAGACCCGCTGGGGAATTCACGAGTCTTCAGAATGAACCTCAAAACTCTTTCACTGGTTAGGCTGATATTCCTTGTGATGATAATCAGTGCCAATTTTTATCATACCACATTAGCATTATATGAACAAACAATAAGTAAGCATAAAATAGTAATGATAATAATTATAATAGCAGGATAAGTACTACCAAGTGAAATCTAGCTACTACCTTTTCTTTTCCTTTATCTAAACTGAAGCAGATTACACATAAATAAACTTACACATAATTTGAAATTACATATAAATAGGTTTTCTATACTTAAAAACTGGCATATTACAAGCAAGGCAAAAGTCTCTTTTCAAAATCACTTGTATTAGTTTTCTCTTTTGCTGTAACAAATTACCACAAATTTAAATATAGGAGCTTAAACATTCCTAATTTATCTTTCAGTTTTGGAGGTTAGGTCTGAAATGGGGTTCATTGGGTTAAAATCAATCTGTCAGCAGGGCTGTGTTCCTTTTGGAGGCTCTAGGGGAGAATGCATTTTCCTGCCTTTTCTAGCTTCTAGGGGCCACCCTCATTCCTTGACTTCTGGCCTTTCCTCTATTTTCAAAACCAGCAACATTGAGCCAAATCCTTCTCAGGTTGCTATCTCTCTGGTTCTCTCTCTTCTGCCTTCCTTTTTTCTTTTTAAGGACCTTTATAATTACATTGGGCACCCTGGATAACCCAGGGTCATTTTCGTATTTTAAGGTCAGTTGATTAGCAACCTAATACAGTCAATAAATTTAATCCCTCTTTGCTAGTAACCTAACATATTCACAGGTTCCAGGGATTAGATCATGAACATGTTTTGGGGGCATTAGTTTATATAGGTCACCACTGCCCCCTGAATTATTATCTTCCTCCTAGAAATAAACTGTTATCCCTTTGGTATATTCCTCCCAGATCTGTTTCTTTGCATTTATCAAAATATATACATCCATTTAGACATATAGTTTTGTTTTTTTGGTGTTTTTTTTTTTTGAGGGGGGTATTTATCTTCAACTTGCTTTGATTTTACAATATATCTTAGAAAAGATAAATTGTGAATTCATACTTATTAACATGATATTCATTTTTTACTGCTATATAATATTATATAGTGTGGGAAGACCCAGCTTTAAGGGTCCCTATTCTCTTATTGATAAACATTGAAGTGGTTTCCAATTTTTCTTTCTATATGTGTTTTTATTTATCACAATATGTTATAAGTAAACGTGAGCACATCTTCTAGAGCATATGTATAATCCTCTGGGTGAGATAATGGAATTGTTTGGATGTAAGGTGTGTGCTACTTTATATTTGAACAGACACTGAAAATTGTCCTCCTTAGAGGTTCCACCAATTTATGTTCTGAATCAATAGTGTATATTACTCATTTTATGTATCCTCACCGAAACTTAATGGCAAAACTTAAAATTTTGCCATTTTGGTGAGTTAATTTAATATGTGTTTCTGTGATTACCATTGGGTTTGGGGATTTTTTTTCTTTTATATGCATTGTCATTTATATTTTCTGTTATTTAATTGCTCATTTGATGGGAAGATCTCTGATTTTTTTCGTATTGATATTTTATACTCAGGATACTAATCCGTAGGCTATTGTATATATTAAATATTTACTCCTAGTTTTTTTTTTTACTTTTTTATACTATCTTTAAAATTACAGAATCATTTTTAAACTTAAGGACTTCTTATATATCACTTATTTTGAAGTCCTCAACATATTTACCTGTATTATTTTTCTCTCACATTTTTATATTTGGAGGTATATTATGAGGTTTGGAATTAACATTATTTGAGGAACTGTTTTTATTATATTTTATATTCCCTTTTTAAATACATGGTTCTGTTTCAAGATGCTTTTGTGTTCCATTAATCTGTTCCTGCACCAAAACCAAATTAATTACTTTAATTTTAGAACTTGTCTTGATATCTAGCTGGTGTAGATTTATATCTCCTCTATTTATATTAAAATGATTATGGCTTTTCTTGTTCACTGTGTATTAAAAAGTTTATAAAAAAAAAAAACTCGATAAAAGACCAGTCGGTGTGGCTCAGTGGTTGAGCTTTGACTCATGAACCAAGAGGTCAAGGTTTGATTCTGGTCAAGGTATATGCCCAAGTTGAGGGTTCCATCTCCAGTAGGAGGCATGCAGGAGGCAGCTGGTCAATGATTCTCTCTCATCATTTATGTTTCTGTCTCTCCTCTTCTTTCCCCTCTCTGAAATCAATAGAAACATATTTAAAAATTAGATGAAAATTCTTATATTTTGATTGGATTGCATTCAATGTTAATCCTGAGAGCATTGATATCCTTCCACTAAGGAACCTTCCTTTCTATGAATATGTTCTATTTCAATTTAGCAAACATATATAGGGTATCCCCTCAAAAATGTATACACACTTTGAATAATTATTAATTCTAATAGGTTAAATCTGAAAAGAAAGAAACATCAATTGAGCCATCAGAAAAAAGTATGTATACATTTTTGGGACACCCTGTATTTCAGGAAAATTTTCTAGTTTTCTTCACAAATGTCTTGCATTTCTTGTTAGGATTTCTTCCTAGAAACTTTATGTTTTTTGTTGCAATTGTGAATCATTGTCTTTTAATTCTCTTATATTTTCTAGATTGACAGTTAAGTATTGTCTGAAAAAATGGACAGTTTCTCTCTTCCTTTGCAATCTTTGTATCTTTTTCAGTAGCTCTTCTGTTTCTATTGATTCTTAAACATTGATCACTTCAGTAACTCTCCATTTAAATTAAAAAACATTTTCCTACTGCATTGACTTTAATACAGCCTAATCTACTTATCTGTGGTTGTAATGTTCTATGGAGTTGCTGCAAACACGAATTAGTGAAGACTGAACTATTGCTCCTATGAGAAATACATGGTAGGTTTCTGTGAGCTTTTTGGCATAGCATTTTTTTATCAACCGAAATGCCATTTGCAATATATTAGTTCATTTTCCAATGTCCTTGTAAAAGAAATCAATCTCATTGGCCTTGAAAACCTGCTTTACTCCATAACCCTTTTCCTATATAATTCTTAGCATATATTTAAAAAAAATTTTTAGTAGTTTCCTGATCTGTAGAACTTGCCTTACCTGGAAATTTAACATTTTTTCACTCTGGATTGTCTTTTGAAACGTGGGTAGTCAGCACTAGCTAAGAAAGGTTCAACATTTTTCTGACCCTGGGTAACATGACCAGACATTTCTTTGACTTTCAGCATCACACAGTGCTGTCTGCAATGCTTTTTCAATGGGTTGTCATATGGTGAATCCACAAATTTAGCTTCCTTTCCATCTTTTCCATAGCTTCATCACACACTATAGATGTTACTTCAACACTACTAGAGTGGCCTTATGTACAGAACAGCAAATTTACTAGTTTTTTTCTAGATGTACCTTATTGTTGATTCATTAACACTGAACTCTCAGCCAAGAGCATTATAATTCACACTTGAAGGAAGCTTATCTGACACATGTATTTTTTCTGTAAGGCACATAGCAGTCTTTTTGATTATAGGAACACTAAATAGCACTTCAGCACTATGCTTAGGGGCCATTTTAAACATCAAAATCAACAATAAAAAACACAAAACATGCAAAAACCATGGCACTAAATAGACCACCTTAAGGACAATTGTTTACAGTATGAGAGCTGAAAGAAGGCATAGGTTTTTCTGTCCAACTTCAGTTGGGAATGTGCCAGTCAACTCAAATTATTCTTCATTCTGTGCATGTCTGTCTATGAATGACTATGGGACAGTGTGAGCATTGATTTTGAGGCTACAAATAAATTTTAGTGAATGGGTGAATTTGTAAATATGGAATCTCTGAATCATGAGGCTCGACTATAGTTGCGCAGATGATGACAAGGAAATAACCTGTATTTGTTCCATGCCAATGTGGTTATCATACAGACCCCTTCACTACAGACTGCTATTATTCCTTAGGTATAAAGTGTCCTAAGAAAATTGTTATACAAGATAAGCTAAGGTTAAGTTTTTAACCTCACTTAGTATAGGTTAAGGGGAAGGCTTTATTGGGAAACCGAGGACCAAGAGCCAGTATGAAGGGGCACATAGGCACCCCCATCCAGAGAAGCAAGGTAGGGCCAGGGGCAAGATATAGAAGGGTTACATTCCAGGGTAGGGACCCTTCCTCCTTACATAGGAAAAGTATGAGAGCAATCTTTTCAGCTGCTTCGAGGAAGGGGCAGATTATTTGGGTGCCAGACAGTCTGTTTTAGATGTTGGCTATTTTCAGGAGGTTTTTGTGAAATCTAGCTGCCCGGCTCCTGGAGAACTTAGAGCCACTGGGAAGCTGAGTTCAGGTGCAACCCTTCCCACTGTGGGAATGCAGGAATATGAGGTACTCACTAAGGAGTCTGGACAATGCAGAGTGAACTTTCACTTCATTCTAAATCAGATTTTCCATAGCACCATTGTGGTCATTGAATTATAATTTGTGTTAATCTGATTTTTAGATTTGAAAATGTCCAATTATTATCATTCAATGTAATTTTCTATTATATTGCCCCCGCTTTTTGTTTCTGGAGACTAGTATTAATTGATCTCAAGCAACCTAATGAGAGAATTTTACCTTGTATTAAGTACTCTGAATTCAAAACTGTTACAGCGTTATCCAGTCTATACTACTTAAGTTAACTCTGTAAGTTAGTTACATAAGTTATATAACTTCCTTTAAAAATTAAAGCCCATACAAATAAATCTATTCCCCTTACTCCAATAAAAGACACTTGTCATCCAACTTGGAAAATCAGATGAAGAAATTCTCAAAATAAAATTGAATCTATCTAATGTTATTACATCATACATTTCTATGACCTTTACTTTCTTTAGTTTTAAATTTAAAGAAGTTTAAATTTCCCAAATCAAGGACTTTTCCAATTTATTGTTGTAAATCTCTTAAAAAACATATTTTATTAGAAATGGTGGGAGGGCTGACCAGGAATTCATCTCCTTTAGAGTCCACAGCGTCATACCATGATTGCAAAAACAATCTTCAAATAATTTTATCCCAAAACTTCAGCCTTAAGTAATAATTCTTGGATAACTATTATTAAACATATAATGCCATGAACTTTTATATTATAGAAAGATTTTCTACCTTTACCTTTTTAATCAGGGTCATCTTTCGAAAAAGAAACTTAAGCTAAACTCACACAATAAAGGTGATTTAAAACACAAATCAATTTACAACAAGAGGTTAACAGATCAATTGTTGCAACATCATTTCAGTTCAGTATTCTTGGGAACCAAGGTTCATCCTGAACTAAAAAAATATATAGCCTTAAACATTTTTATAAGTATAGCCCAAATTCTAATCTTTCTACCTGGTTTGTTTTACAAAGAAGTTTCGGAAATACTTTGACTATAGTTTTACCAATGGGGATGTTACGTTTCTATTTCAAAGGAATGAAATCTTGAAGATTAACTTGAACCCACTTTTTTTTTTTTTCATTCTCAGAATCTCAAAGCCTGGAGTTTGTTATCTGCAAGGAGAGAGGTTTAAACCACACACATTGAAAAAAAAAGTTAGAGTTTAAGGTTTTGTCTTTTAACTAACATTGCACCTAGAGTTTCAAAACTTTTTACTTTGAAACACTTCTCTTGAAACCAACCTTTTTTTAGGTTGTTCCCTCTGAGAGGGTCAAAAAAAGCACAGCATTGCCCCACTCTTAAAACTTTTGGCATTCTTCCAGTTTCCCTTGTTTTTTAGTCTTTTTATTGCTGACAATTCTGAGATTTATTCTGAATTTCTGTTAGGACAGGTCCTTGTCAAAGAGACAGGCCATTTTCCAAGCTGTCTCATCATTTTTAGCCACCTACTCATCTCTGATGTCCTTTATTAGGACAGTATAGTGATCCAGACGCAAGGTATAGAGCAGCTGCTAGAGGTTCTGGTCATCGTCTTTGACTCATCATCCTGGGGTCATGGTGGTACCCATGGAGACAACCTTGACAGAGACAGGGATAGATATTTTCCAGTTGTCATAGTTGGTTTACTGCTCTTTACAGAATTCTCCACCTTGAGGACTAGGAGGAGAAGGGGGAAACTTTTTCTTGTTTTTGTCCTTGAAAGTCTCCTTGTGACATGGCATAGCTACCACTTCTGCTGGGTTAGCTGCTACTCTGTCACTTCCAGTATCTAAATGGCCTGGAAAGAGTTTGCTGTGATGACCTGCTAGATCTCTGCAAGCTTTATTCTCTCTCTGGTTCTTTATGATTCACTCATTGTCTTGACTAAACCTTGCTTAAGGTCTTTCTGGTCCCATCCCTTGGGCAACTTTACCCTTTTTTCTCACTTCCAGAGGTGACTCCAACTCTATTTATTAGAATTTATCTCCAGGTTCTTTCAGGGCCATGAAAGTTTCTCTCTATTTCTGAATCTGACACTGTAACAGATAAAATATTTATTGATTTAAATGTTGCATCCCTTTCTGACACCCAGTCATGAGGATTGGATTAGTCTCTTTTTGCATTTTTCATGCCAAACACTATTCTAGACTCCCTGCATTTCCCTCAGTGCAGGTCAAGTTATATTACTAGTGTCTCTGCAGAGACCAGCTCACATCCTCCCCATATGCCAATTTAATGACTCCTTGAGAAATCTAAATAGTGGGGTTGACAAAACCTTTCTAATCCCTAACCTAATTTAAAATCACTGGGAAATGTACTTCTGCTATTTTCCAGTTGTGGTGAGGAAAACAAACAAACACACATATAAAATGCTTAAGCCAAAATCTACTTTAAAATTTTTTTCCAGGCAGTGGGGCTGATGAGTAGAACAGATAATACATTATGGATTGGAAAAATACTTACAACTCCACCTCCAATTATGAATTTATTTGCATGTGGTTTTCCCCATTATAATGCTAGTGGCATGGTACAGATGTCTGCTATGAAGAAAACTGAATGTAGACCTTGGGAATTTCAGCCCCAGTGGCTCTATGAGGTCCAATAGTGTTCTTGGGGGCACAATACTTTTCTGGTCATATGTTTGCAAATATTCTTCAGCTTCTCTCTCTTATTTCCTCACCCAAGGATTTGTTTATCAATTTGAGGGGGAGAGGCGAGAGAGAGAAACATTGATATATATATATATATATATATATATATATATATATATATATATGACATTGCTCAGTTGCCTCCTGTATGCACCTGACCAGGAATAGAAGCTGCAACCTAGGTATGTGCTCTGACCAGGAATCAAACCCACAACTTTTTGGTGTATGGGACAATGCTCCAACAACTGAGCCACAGGATCAGGGCCCTTTTTAATTTTTAATTTTAATCAATCCCCCCACAAATTCTTGATCTGTATGTGCTCCTCTGAATTTACTGACTTTACACATTCCATTTCTTCTGTGATACTTGCTCCTCCTGCAATGCCATGGATTTTTCCCCTCTGAATTCACCCTCTCATCAGTATTGCCTATTTGACATAACCCATGTGATAAATGTTTTTGTAGAAGTGTGAAGGAATTGCTTTGCAGAATCAGAGGAAGGAATTATTGATTTCACAAGCAAAGGAAAGGCTCCTGGAAGATTTCATTGGGGAGTTATCATTTGGAGACATTACAGGAATGCACAAAATACATAGAAGGTTGGGAAAGGCACGTCAGACAATGGGGACAGCTTGCCAAAGAGTTAGAATAGTACCATATAACTGAATTACAGGGCAGGATGGAGGAGGGAGGTCAGGGAAGGCACTTAAGGGTCTTGAATTCTTGCTAAAGACCGTGAACTTCATCGTATGGGATCTGCCAAGCAAGTGAGTAACTGTTCAAATATGTGTGCTAGAAGCACAATCCTGGCAGAAAGATGGAAGAATGGATGGGAGAAGGGGAGAGACTGGAGACAGGGAGACTAGTTAGGAGACAAGTCATCGAAGATCCTCTTTCCTCAGAGTAGCAAGTGTTATAGCCTGCCTCCTCCAGGTCCTATAAGTGGTTCTGCTCTCCGAAAGTAGAGCAATGAAGGAAGAAGGGATGTGCACAGTCCTTGGTATGTACCCTGAGTAGGGGTTTGGCACTAGAGTGGCTTCCATAGTGGGGACTTATAGTTGTAACTCTGTTTGGAGTATAGTACCTTGCATATCATAGGTGCTTGAAAATATTTGTTGAATAGAGGAGTAAATGAAAAGAATAACGCCACCCCCCCCCCCCAAACCTTTCCCTGGTATTATCTTACCCACAAAGTCAGAAGTTCCCTTTACACACTTCTGTAGGGAAAAAACAGATTATTCTCAAATCTAGTTTTAGTTTTGCTTTTTTCTTCAGTTATATTTTCTTGAAAATTGATTCTGCACCTTGGTGTTGCAGGCCGCCTGGGAGTTAAAATTAGCAGGGCTTCAGAGCCAGGGAGATTCAAATCTTCACTTAGTAATTGGGTGAACTTGAATGATTATGTAACTTTCTAGATCTCTGTTTCCTCATCTCTACCCTATCAATGAAGAAAAGGTTGCAGCGAGGAAAGAGATAATGTCTATAAAATGCTTAAGTCAAACTTTGGCTGTAGGCCAGCCAGAAGCACACAAAAATACATGGGTAGGAACTCTGAGACAGAGTCAGAGGGAGAGCTGCAGAATTACAGCAGGGTTTCCCTGCCTACTCTCCTCCACAACTCTGCTCCAATTTTGTACTGCACCCACTTAGCCTCTTGCCCGAGGCCAATGCATGAACTAAGTTAGATTCAGACAGGGTTCATCCCATTCAGTCCAGAAAAAACAAAGTCATACAAGTGTGTTATTTTTCTATAAGAATTAAATTTTTGAATTTGAGCTCAATTTAATGGAAAGGTAGAACCATAATTTCAATCAATGTGACATTCCTTCTCATTAACTGCCTTTATCTGGGGATGGGTATAAGTTTCAGGAAACTTTTATAGGGCCAGGTCATTGGGGGACCATTTATAGGGTCAGGTGCCACATCAGCATTTGATGGAATGATCTTATTCCCCTTGGTCTCTGTGGTAACTTCTGGGTCCTTCCTTATTCCTTTCCCAAGAAGCTGGTCCTCTGGGCCATTTCTGCACCGCTCTTGGGAACACAGGAAACATTCTGTGCTCCTGAGCCATGTAGTGTCATAGTGGTCTCTAGAACACAATCTGAAGACTGCCTACCTGTCTCATGGCCCTCTCTTTTGCACATGCACCACAGGAGATGTGGGAAACCTTGTAGTTTTGCTATGTCTCCAGGCTGTACCCAGAAACTGAGGCAAAGACTCACCTAAACACACCTGGATCTAGGAGTTTAGGCAGGGTTCTCCTCATTCTGATTTCTCTAGTTCTAGGAACCCTTACTAATCTCTACCTAATTTTTTAGTCTTTTAGCTTTACTGGGATTCTTATGGATTGTTTCAACATAATTACCCTTTTGTTTGTCCTTTGATTAGAAGGTTTTGAAATTCAAAAGCCAGAAATAAGGCCTTTTTCTTCTTCTCAAAGCAATGAGTGCCCTTGCAGCTGAATTGAGGGGGAGATAGAAGGTGGGGAGTCAAGGGATATGAATCATGTGGGCGGGGAAAGAAATATTGGTTAATTTAAAGTCTTAGCCACTTCAGATTTTACATTTTCTCTGGTTAAACTGACAGTGCTGATTGGGGTGGTCTCTATAGTCATTAGATTTGGAGCATTGTTAGCTGCTAAGTTATAACATTGCATTTCTTTATGTAAAATGTAAGCCAACTTAGGAAGACTAGATCAATGCCAGTAATTTTTTTTTTTTTACTTTTACATTTTTTGTGTCCCACCATTAAACATAGAATTTATTAGCAACTTGTTTTTTTCTGCTACATTAATTTTGTTTATGAACATTTCTATAAATGTATTTCTCAGGAAATATTTGACAATTTAGTTTGTTGAGAAAAGGTCAAAATCTGGTTTTCCAAAGAAATAATTTAAATAAATGGGAAATAAGAATAGAGCTTGGGAAAGCAACTAAGTAAGGATTTTGGTATTTTTTTATTAGAACACTAGAGGGCTGGTGCACGAAATTCGTGCCGGGGGGCGGGGGTGGTGTCCCTCAACCCGGCCTGCACCCTCTCGCAGTCTGGGACCCCTGGGGGATGTCTGCCTGCTGGTTTAGGACCAATCCCTGGGAGATTATGCCTAAGCCAGCAGTCAGACATCCCTCTTGCAGTCTGGGGCTCTCGCAGTCCGGGACCCCTTGCTCCTTACCACCTGCCTGCAGCAGGGGTGGCGGGAGTCTCCCGCCATCACCTCTGTGCTCGCCAGCCATAAGCCCAGCTTCTGGCTGAGCGGTACTCCCTCTGTGGTTGCCCCCTGGTGGTCAGTGCATATCATAGCAGCCGGTTGTTCCATCATTCGGTCAATTTCCATATTAGGGTTTTATTATATAGGATAATTATCAGATGGCTCTTTTATCAGAGTATAATGCCTATGTATGAAAGAAATCTGAGCCACTATCAGAATATAAATGGAATATAAAATCACTTGCAATGTAAATTTTAAACACTGATAGTCTAAAATTCTTTTGATTTGATGTCCAAATTAATTCATAAAATTACTCATGATTTGTGGTCAGTCATGCCAGAAAGCAATAATGTTGTCAAACTTGAATTTGATATTTTGGACTATGATAACAGAATAAGTTGAAAAAAATTTCTAATACACAATTTATTTTATACTATTTTTTATGTGCAGGGATTCCTACATTACTCAGCAGTTCTAACTCTTCATGAAATGTCGAAGCAAAGCTGGTTAGCAAGGCAAATTATAGGACTCTTTTATCAGATGAATAAGTTTATAAAATAGGTCATTTGTTCCTAGAGATGTACATAATTTTATCTTTTATGCACAACTTAAAATACCATTGTGTTGATGTAATGACTAATGTAATAGGACACATAAGCCTTTCTGTAGCTAATCCCTCCTCAGCACAAAGACATCCTATTAGAAGCTGAGTCAGAAAACATTGGAAATGTTTAGCACCTTAGATATCACTTAGTCTAACTCCTTGCTTTACAAGCTCAGAAATTAAAGTTTTAGACATCTTGTTGAGGACATACCACTGGCCAAACCACGGTGGGGGTCTCCTGGCTTCCTGACTCACTCTGATCATTGAAGAATTCTCATTTCCTGCTTCTTGATTCATTGGGACAGATGTGTGTACAGCTTAACCATCTCTTCCCGAAAAGTACAAAAATGAAGGACTGAATTTTTTTCACCTTTTAATTTTACTTAAGAATTTTCCTTATGGCTAGAATTACAAAACAAAAGTTTCTCTAATAATCCAAAAGTCCAACTCACCATACATTATACCCTGTTTCTCCATACTTCATTTGTACATTCATTATGTATAAATAAAATAAAATTCTAACCATTCACTTAAGTATTTTTTCCATTAGCAGTGAACAATTTAAGATCAGCTATCATGTTTTATTCAGTTTACTATATTACTAAATCCTTAGTACAATGGCACAATGTATTTTTGGTGAATGTATGCTAGATTATCATTTTCTTGGAAGTAGTAGCCTTGTTTCATATTTGCATTCTTTGCACACATTAGGCACTCAGCATATGTTTTTAAAGTGAATAAAGGAATAAATGAGTGAAAAATATTTATAGAGGGTCCTTTTGTAGGTTTTCTTAACTAGAAACTGGTGATTTTTTTTAAAAGCAATAAGCTGTGAAGTTCTTAATTGTTAACGCTCATGTTACACCTTATGAATGTGTAAAAAAATCTGTAGCCCTGGAATTGGTATAATCAAGGTAAGACTGAAGTGTGATCTAGTGTTTGGCATGAAATCAGAGAAAAATGTAACAAATTCACTTAACTAGGTCATTGGCCTAAGTTTTCAGGTTTATTTGATCAATAGTATATAGTTAGTTAGGATGTTTCATTTTAGCATCAAAACATTTTCTAGTGAATTAAAATCAACAACTGAGAAGACTAAATTGGGGCACCACAGTGAGGTTGAAGCAGATGAGAATACAATTTTATATAGAAATAGAACCCTTTCAAGATTTAGTAATCTCCCATTTGTTACCCATCTCCTCCCCCCGCCACCATTAAGTTTACATATAGTAGAGGAAAAAAAAAGTGAATACTTTATCTTAAAAAAAAAAAAGAATTGAACTATATCTACCATGGTACTTAGAGAGACTTCCTTTGAAAATTTATTGTGAGAAAAAGACTCAGAAGATTTTAAGTAGAGCTTTTGTTAGTTAATAGGAAACAATGTGTTTGAATAGATGAGGATTTACATTTAAAGCTTAAAATTTGAATCCTAACTTATATTAGAAAAACCAAAATGTATTATTGTCAGAACTGTGTTAGAGATAGTGTAAGGGATCAGAAGATTGCTGGATTAATCCTCATGTTCTGGGGATAATAAAAGAAAGGGAGGAGAAGGGATGTCAGTGCCGTGGTGCCATTCCTGTTCCTCTGGTCCCTTCACTGCATCGTTATCTAATCTTCACATATTCCTATCAGGTAGATGGTATTTTCTTTATTTCACAGTTCATAAAACTGAGGCTCACCCGTCACGCAGCTACTTCTTCAGCTTCACCTTCTACCATTCTCTACCTCACCTACTCCCCTCAGCTACAGTGACCATTTCACTGTTTCTTTTTTTTTAAATATACTTTATTGATTTTTTTTACAGAGAGGAAGGGAGAGGGATAGAGAGTTAGAAACTTTGATGAGAGAGAAACATCAATCACCTGCCTCCCGCACACCCCCTACTGGGGATGTGCCCGCAACCAAGGTACATGCCCTTGACCAGAATTGAACCTGGGACCTTTCAGTCCGCAGGCCGATGCTCTATCCACTGAGCCAAACTGGTTAGGGCCATTTCACTGTTTCTTGAACATGTCCTGCTGTTTCCTCTGCTGAGGGCTCTCTGTCCCTAGCTATGAAGATGGAGATCCCTCTCTTCATTCAGGTCTCTGATGACATGTCATTGCAGAAAGGCCTTTCCTTATGACTCTATATGAAGAAAATCTTATTTCATATGCCAGTTTTAGTAAGATCCAACATTGTTTTGGGTACCACTAAGAAAGAAAATAGCTGCCAATTAATCAATGATCTGGCAGTTTTGTAAGCTGTATCCTGATTTCAGAGATGTTAAAATGGGAAGAAAACAATGTTTTTAGAATCAATGAAATGCAATTGCTATCCTAATTTCTATACAAATTGAACACTGAAATATTTATGTATTTAAATATTTAGAGAGCCAGAACACTGGCTCTCTAGTGTCTTCTTACCCTGACTTATTTCTCTTTGCAGTACTCATCACTCTCTGATGCAATGCACATTTTCTTTAGTCTTCTTTCCCCACACTAGAGTTTAAGCTACATACAGGAGCTTTGTTTTGTTCATTAGCTGTGGTAGAGACTGGCTAGATGTGCACTACACTCGTCTTCTTCCTGGGCACTCTGGACTACACTTCCCTGCCTCTCTTTCAGTGCGGTGAACCTATGTGACAGACTTCTGGACAATGGATATAGGTAGAAGTGAGGTATTCCACCCCCAGGCCTCTCCATCCCTGTACTTCTCCTGGTGGTTGGAGCCACTAGTGATCAGAGACACTGGAGGGAAGAAACCCTGGTCTAAAATAATGGTGTAGAAGAAAGCCCACCCCCCTCCCATCACATTGACCTTCATTAGATTGTAAAGTGAAAAATAAATCTTTATTTATTAAAGTCACTGAAATTTGTACTTTTTGGTTATATTAGATAGCTTCCCTTGACTAATACATTACTCTAAGTGCATTGCTCAGACTATTCATGGCATATAGCAAGCTTTTAATTATTTATAAGGATAGGCAAAATTAAAGGAACAGGAGGTTTCTGTTGAAAGATGACTGGTTTTGCTTTGAACATACAGCATCTGCATGGGAAGGTGGCACCCACATTTTGTACCTCCTCACAGGTGACCTGGAAGAATTTAGAGGGGCTAAAGATCTAAAGGTTTCAGAGTTCAATTTGTATAAAAAAAGTAGGTTTAGCAGAATCAATCAATGGGGATTTGTGGAAGGAGAAGTGGTCAGAGGGAGAAAATTTAAATATATATATATATATATATATATATATATATATATATATATATATATATATATTGATTTCAGAGAGGAAGGGAGAGGGAGAGAGATAGAAATATCAATGATGAGAAAGAATCATTGATTGGTTGCCTCCTACATGCCCCCTACCAGGGATCAAACCCACAACCTGGGTATGTGCCCTTGCCCAGAATCAAAACCCAGGACCCTTCAGTCTGCAGGCTGACGCTCTATCCACTGAGCCAGGGCAAAGAGAAATTTTGATGTAAGGATCACTAATTTGCAGAAACTGCTTTGAAACAATTAGTTCAAAGCAGTAGGTAGGGAGGTTGGAATTGAGAAGGTGGAGTTGCTTGAATGGTCATTGAGTTTTAAGGTCAGCAAAATGAATTTATTTTGGGACAAAAAGTAGGAAGATGAACTATTTGTTGAAATAATCTAGGATGATCTTGGACATTTACCTATTTAAGAGAATTATCCATTTATTTAAACACCATCTTCTTTAGGTATCACCTTCTATTTATACTTTTGCCTTGCTACTGACTTATATCAGTAGAGCTTTCTTTAGGTAAGTTCAAAGAGATCTTTTATAGGGGTATTGTGGAGGTAATGTCTGCAAAATTTTTACCTGCATTTAAATATTTGAACTTGCTCCTAAAACATTTAGTATTACTAATGGTTCTATGGCTAGCTACTATTCTCAGTATACATAGCTTTGGTTTTCCTGAATATGAGCTTAATAACTCAGGAAACCACAGCAAAGCAGAAGGAACACACAAAATACTTAGGAACTTTAGAGAAAGAGGCTCAGACTAATTCTGAATAACAAAACATTTCTTTTTTGTAAGGTCATCTCAAAGATCTAAGAATAGGATTAATTTATTTCCTTCTCATTTTTTAGGGTTTAGCTTAGCTGTTACCTTCTATGAGAAACAGTATGTAAATTCCCAAGACTGGGTTGAGTGCTGTCTCCAGTCTCCAGTGATGCTCCCAGCATTCTGTGCTTCCCTCACCACACACGATTCCAAAGGATGAGCTCATCCTAGAGGCAGAGTCAGTATCAGCTTCATCATTGTATCTCTATAGCACAGCACAGGAACTGACAAAGTGTTCAATAAATGTATTTTGAACAAAAGAGTAAATGAGGTTCTCTTTTTGGAAGCAATAATTACTTCATGTCTCCAAGGTTATTTCAACACCTGCTACTCTAGGTTTAAACCACTTTTTTTTTTAAAGGAGAAAAAGGAAGGCTACTCTGGGTAAAACATTTATGTATTTCAAGTCAAATGTTCCTTTCCTTGTTTTTCTTCATTATTCTGAAACTACTCAGAATGAGTTTGTTGGAATAGGTTCCTTTCTAATTTGTAACACATATTGAATAGGCATTTGGCATGCTTTATAGTAATCAGTTTTATCTGTGAAATTTTCCCGTTTCATCTTCCTTGGCTCTTTTTAGTTTTCAGTTTAGTGCATAGGCTTTAGGCCATTATGAAACTTTTAGTTTTAAGGTGAAAGTTTGAGTTGATTGCCATTCTAAGATAAAACTGAGTTGATTTGGTATTTTAAAGCTATTAAGTATAACCCACAGGTAACATTCATCCTTGAATAAGAACTTGGTTAAGCTGCAGCTCTAAGCTCTTTGATTCTCCCCCCCCCCCCCCACTTAGGATGTTGTAAGAGACAGGGCCACAGTGACCTCCCTAGAGCAGTCAGAACGATCTAGCAGAAACCTTTCTATGGCAGTGGATGTGGAAAGATGAAGTGAGTGGTGAAGGGAAAAGTTAAAAAGAGATGGGACTAAAATAAGGAGTACTATGACTAGGTGGAGTAGGACAGGGAAATATTAATAAAAAGGAATGACAAAAATTAACAGCTGCTACTTTGCTCTTACGGATAAGGCATACGTGCAAACAAATGTACAACAACCCCACATTTATATCTATCACCTAAACCCAGGGTATTTTCAGAGAAACAGGGTTGTATATAGCTGTTATTTTAATAATGACACAAAGAATAGATGAAACTGACATGAACAATACGGCAGATGAAGAAACCCAGGAAATCACAATGTAATATGATTTCATGGGGGCACAGTGCCTGGCACATGTCAGCTATTATGAAATTATTGGTTCAATATCCCTGAGTTTTGAATATGACATTCTTAAAGTTAAGAATGGGAGGAGGAGAACTAGTTGCAGAATTAGGACCAGAACCTGAATGAATGAAGAAATGACCACAATTGCCTGTTATTTGAGGCTTTGTCAGTACCCTGGAAATGAATGAAAGAGAAGTGTGTTAAGAATTGAATAACTTTAAAATTCATATTAAATAATCACAAACTGATATTTTAATTTCATTAATAATTACGCTTAGACTGTCATATTTTATTTTTCATAATTAATTCCATTTGTTATGCTTATAAAGTCCCTGGTTAAACAACTTCTTCAGGTGCCGGGGCTGACCAGCAGACCCTGAACGACGGATGAATGATTAGTCTCACACACATGTCTGTGAAAGAGAGGGCTAAGGGACTGCCTGGCTTAAGAAACCAAATAGCCCTGTTCGCCTGCCTCCTTAGGTTTTTATTGTAATAACAGCTTGAACTAAAATTAACTATTAGATACTATCAGTAGGGTAAGCATCCTTGAGAAGACACATGCGTCTGCAGTGTCCTTTAAGCAAGGACATCTGAAGACTAAGCATAAAGATTCCATTAAACACCCAGGTGCTCGCACATACACAGACTTGCTTCCCTACATCCAGGTATTGTTGAAAAAGAGACAGATGCCATTCATTGGAGTGAACCAATAGTATTAATGGTGAATCTCCAGAGACTAGCTCTGGCTGATAACCAGATCAGAGTCTCTCCATTCTCTAACAGTGCTCATTATATTTTGAGGACACAGTAAATATTTAGTGACTGAACTACTTGGTAGCCAGGTAAATGATCTCACACATGAGCATCACTTATACCCACTGATGAATAGTTCAATGATTCTATATTGAACTATTTTGCTACATCTTAATTATTGGCTTTGTTTTTATAGCTAAAATAATCACTTAGAGGCACAGATAAGTCAATTATTTTCTCTGTCACAAGGATGTAGCCCTTTTACACCTGTCTAGTTGTCATACAGTATTTTAAACTAAAAGTATCAGATAAACACAATCACTGTCCATTCAGTCACATTGCACCAAATAATTTCTCTCTGAAATTATTGAATCAGTTTTTTACAATATGTAACCTATTAGGATATGTCTCTCTATACTGTTTAAACTTATACTAGAGGCCTGATGCATGGGATTTGTGTACTGGTGGAGGGTGTGGCCTGCAGGGATCGGCCTGCTGTGGGAGCACTGCTCATCCCTGTCAGCCCAGTGGCTGTGGACCCACCTCTGAGTGGCTGTTCCCTCTGTGGGAGCACACTGACCACCAGGGGGCAGCTCCTGCATTGAGTGCCTACCCCTGGTAGTCAGTGCACATCATAGAGACTGGTCAACTGGTCGTTCCGCCAGTCGGTCACTGGGCTTTTATTATATAGGGTTACAAATAACTTACAAAATGTTATAAAACCAAGGCAAGTCATAGATGAAGTGAATGTATTCACAACTTTCATGAAATATACATAAATCAAATGATACTTGTTCTCCTCTGATGGTACCGTGGCTTGCTTTCTCTTAAACTGAATTCCACAAAGAATTCTAATTTAAGCAAAGTTCTTTGCATTCATTGACAGTTTATAGGCTATTCAGCAAAACTAATTAGTTTTAAATCAATTTATTTGCAAATCACTTTTCCATTTCTGGTTCCTACTTATTAATAGCTCTAGGCCATTTATGAAAAATGTTGCTTTTGTTTGAAAGCTTGACTCTCTGCACTGACCCTCTTTTGTCAGTTCTTTTTTTTCCTAATGCACTGCAATGAAATTGGAAAAAGTAAATTGTGAGTAAAATTTTGATAAGCCTATTGTAAATCAGTCAATTGAATAAAAGTACCTAAAATGAAGTGGAGAAGTTAATAAGAGCAAATTGATTTAGTTAGTAAAAACAATATATATTTTAAAAACCATTTATATATTCAGATAAATAATGTTTTTCTGTAAACTTCTCTCCCCTTGTTCCTTTCATATTCATCACCACGTGCCTTCCTCTAGACCAGTGGTTCTCAACCTTTCTAATGCCGCGGCCCTTTAATACAGTTCCTCATGTTGTGGTGACCCCCAACCATAAAATTATTTTTGTTGCTACTTCATAACTGTAATTTTGCTGCTATTATGAATCGTAATGTAAATATATGTGTTTTCTGATGGTCTTAGGCAACCCTGGCGAGCCTAAGACCATCGGAAAACACAGATATTTACATTACGATTCATTAACAGTAGCAAAAATTACAGTTATGAAGTAGCAACAAAAACAATTTTATGGTTGGGGGGTCACCACAACATGAGAAACTGTATTAACGGGTCGCGGCATTAGAAAGGTTGAGAACCACTGCTCTAGACTCTAGAGTCTAGAGGCAGATCAGCAAATATTACCCTTCTATTAGTTGTACAATACTTGACATGCTCATAGTTTTTTAGTTGGGAAAGCTAAAAGACTTAAAACTCCCAGGAGTGGAGAAATTAAGTCATAATGAATGTCAGAACAATTGCTATCATTATATTCACAAGTTGGCTCCTATACATAAAGCTTATCTCCCCGTTTTTCCCTTGGTCTCCAATTTCTCTTCCCCTAATAATTTTCTTGCCATTCTTCATGCTGTCTAGTTTTCCTCAAACAATTTCCGATTCGAATTTGCTGGCACAAATACCTCTTATTTTAAAATTAAAGAAATATTATATTCTCCTGAAAACTATTCTGATTAAATAAAATTAAAGGACTTGAGGCATAGATTGACTGTCTTTTTTAATAGGAATAAAATCTCCTAATTTCCTCCTCTTTCACTGGCCAACCTAACCCATCACTTCGGCCACCTTCCCCTTTTTTCTTCAGGACTTGGGAAGAGGTATTTACAGACAAAAGGCCATTTCCTCCATCGCTGCTGCTAGCTAATTCTAAAGCACTTTCTTCACTGGTTTTCTCACTTTTGTTTATAAATATGCTCAAGTTTTTACCATCGTAAAAACAGCAACAAAAATTTCTTTGGTTCTGTGTTTCGCTTAAACCACTCTTTGCTTTAGCAGTCTCCCTTTCACTACTGGAAGTAGGAAAAATCATCAAAACTTATTATCTCCCCTTCTTCCTCACCTATTTGCTCTTCAACTTATTGCAATCTGGTCTGTATTCTTATTACTTGACTGAAATTACTCTCATAGAAATAATCGAGATGTAGTAGTTATTTAATTTCAGTTTCCTCATTAAATGTCTTATTCTCTTTTACCCTCTGTAATATGGCATTGTCTGACCACATCCTTCATTGAAACTTTTCTTCTCTGGCTTCATATGTGAGTGTATTTTCTTTGATTCTCCTTTTTAAAATCTTTATTGTTGAAAATACTACATAAGTCCCCATTTTCTCCCCATTAATCTCTTCCAGCCCACTCCTGCCTCCCCAACCCCCCAGGGAACACCCCCCCTCACAAAACTCACTCTTTGGTTCTCTTCTTAAAGAACAATTTCATTTTTATTTCCAACTATTTATTACTCATTTCCTATTCAATATTCTTTATCAGTCTGTCTTTAACTTGTACAAGAAAGAGGTTATTATCTATCTCCTGAAATCTGCTTTTATTCCTAGATTTACTATCTCAGCTAATGTTCATCAAACTCAAATCTGGAAGAATCATTAGTCTTGGAGTTAGAAGTTTTGGGGTCTTTTGTTTTATTCTTAATCCTTTCACCTTTTTCACTCATCCCCCCAACACCCTTCCCCTCTAACAGCTGTTATTCTGTTTTCTGTATACATTAGTCTTTTTTGTTTCTATTCTGTTTGTTTGTTTATTTTTTCATTATATTCCACATATAAGTAAAGTATTTGTCTTTCTCTGGCTGGCTTATTTCACTTAGCATAATACCCTCTAGGTCCATTCATGCTGTCGCAAAAGGTAAGATTTCCTTCTTGTTTTTAACAGCTGAGTAGTATTCCATTGTGTAAATGCACCACATTTCTTTTATCTACTTATCCACTCATGAGCACTTGGGCTACTCCCCCTCACCCCCCCCCCCAAAAAAAAAAAACACAAACAAACAAAAAAACACCACACACCAAAAAAATCCTCATAGACACAGACAACTGTATGGTAATTACTGGAAGGAAAGTGGGAGTGGGAGGTAGAAGAGGGTAAAGGGGCAATAAATAGTGATGGAAGGAGACTTCACTTTGGGTAGTGAACACACAATACAAAATACAGATGATGTATTATAGAATTGTACACCTGAAACCTATATAATTTTATTAACCAACTAGAGGCCTGGTGCATGAAATTCGTGCATGGGGGTGGGGGGTGGTGTTCCTCAGCCCAGCCTGAACCCTCTCCAATCTGGGACCCCTTGAGGGATGTCTGACTGCCCATTTAGGATGTCCTAACATCCATCTCACAATCTAGGACTGCTGGCTCCCAACTGCTCACCTGCCTGCCTGCCTAATTGCCCCCTAACCGCTTCTGCCTGCCAGCCTGATTGCCCCCTAACCCCTTCCCTGCCAGCCTGATTGATGCCTAACTTCTCCCCTGCAGTCCTGGTTGCCCCTAACTTCCTCCCCTGCAGGCCTGGTCACCCCTAACTGCCCTCTCCTGCAGGCCTGGTTGCCCCCAACTGCCCTCCCCTGCAGGCCTGTTGCCCCCCAACTTCCCTCCCCTGCAGGCCTGGGTCCCCCCAACTGTCATCCCCTGCAGGTCTGGTTACCCCTAACTTCCCTCCCCTGCAGGCCTGGTTGCCCCCAACTGCCCTCCCCTGAAGGCCTGGTCCCCCCCAACTTCCCTCACCTGCAGGCCTGGGTCCCCCAACTGTCATCCCCTGCAGGTCTGGTTACCCCTAACTGCCCTCCCCTGCTGGCCGGATTGCCCACAACTGCCCTCCCATGATGCCCATCTTGTGGTGGCCATCTTGTGTCCACATGGGGGCAGCCATCTTGTGTGTTGGAGTGATGGTCAATTTGCATATTACCTCTTTGTTATATAGGATGTTACCCCAATAAATTCAATAAAAATTTTAAAAAATCATGGGGTCATATCCTGGATCAGGATCAGATTAGTTTTAGATTTTGTGTGACTTTTCACCTAAGCCTCCATTTCCTCACTGGTAGAATCATAATGGTAATATTTCACAGAGTTTAAAAAAATAAATGAAGATTAAAATGACTAACTTATAGCCATCACTCAATATATATTAGTTTCCTTTCCTTTCTACATTGCCTTTTTCCTATTGAAGGAAGAGACTACCACACAATAACTAAAACAAACAGGTGTATTTATTAGATAGAGATTTATTCAATAGGTAAGAACTAGATAAAATCTCATAGTATAGATGAACTAAATACTTATGCAACCATTCATTTGTTGTTAGATAGTCATGCTATTTCTGATTAAGGAAGAGTGATAATAGCAAGGAAATCTCCCTAGTGAAGCAGAAATTTGGATAAGGTATGGGGAGAAATTGACAGACTTTGGGGGAGGCCTAGATTTCAGCTTTTGGAAGACTTTTAGGAGTAAGAGTGAGATGAAGTCAGCTATAGAAGAAACATGTTTTCTTAGGTCAGATTGATTGGCTGACTTTCAAAAGTTTATTCATGGAGGGAAGTTGTCATTTTTATTTATTTATTTATTTATTTATTTATTTATTATTTTTTTATTGATTTCAGAGAGGAAGGAAGAGGGAGAGAGAGATAGAAGCATCAATGATGAGAGAGAGAATCATTGATTGGCTGCCTCCTGCAGGCCCCCAACTGGGATTGAGCCTGCAACCCAGGCATATGCCCTTGACCGGAATCGAACCTGGGGCCCTTTAGTCCACAGACCGATGTTCTATCCAAAGAGCCAAATCGGCTAGGGTGGAAGTTGTCATTTTTTGATTAATGGTTTTAACATTCCTCACTAGGATGGCCTTAGAACAACCAATTTTTTTTCCTAGGACAGTGGGTTCTCTGTTTTTGTTTTTCTTATTCTTTTTCTCTCCACCCTGCCTCTAAACTATTTTCAATTGATCAACAGTCTTGCTCTTTCAATTTCTGATGTTTTTCAAAATTGCTCTCGTTGTCTGTCTCTGTTGTTTGTGCCCTAATTCACGTTTTCATCACCTTTCAACTACAACACTTTTGGTAATGGTTTCTGAATATTCTAAACCAATACTCCCCGCCCCCAGTCTACAATTCTAATCCATTTTCTACACTGATGCCAGAGTTAGTAATCTAAAACACAGGTCTGATAATGTCATCATTCTAATGAAAAATCTTTGATTATTTCACTGAGTTTACAGCATTGTTTCTCAATATCAACACCCCTGAGTATTATAATGCATATTCCTGTTTCCTGTGGGGCTAGATTCTAGGAATCTGAGTTCTAATAAGCAATCCTAGGATATTACTATGTACACTGACGTTTGAGAACTATTCTCCTATAGGCTGTGATTCATGTTCCTTAACACAAGAAACTCTAATGAACTGGCTTGGCAACTTTATATTTTGATACTCACCAAGTACCCTGTGTTGTAGTCACACTGGGCTGCTTGCCTCTCCTCAGATATACACAGAAAATCCTCTACTGTTTGTCTGTAGATTTTGTCATTCAGCCTGAATTATTGTTCACCTTATAAACCCCTGTTAATCCTTGTAGGCTATCTTTCCCCAAGATAATTACTTATAATTTCATAGACGTTCCTGTGCCTATTTGTATACTTTGTTATTACAGTGTGTAGAATTAATTACCTCCTTTTTCCTCTGGAAGACTGAGTTTCCTCAGAGTAAATGTCAAGTCTTATCCATCTGTGCATGATCATCTCCTAGCACACTGCCAGTCACATAATGCATTACATGTAGGCTGTGTATTTGCTGTTATATTGTTTGTAAGATCTTAAAAGACTTGTAGAACATCAGAAGGAGGAAATTTTTAGTGACCCTCTTTATTTGTAGGTGAAACTAAAGCCCAGTAGTATTCACTAATGACAAACCAACTGTATTCTGTTCCCAGCTTTCCTTGGAAATAAAAATTAACTTAAACTTAGACACTTTTTAGCAGAAAGTTGTTTGTGTTCTAGATTGTTCATCGGATTAAAAGTTTTAGGATTGTTCCAGGAGATTTATAAGTTTCTTTTTAGCCCATGTTGGAATGGCCTATAAAGAGCCCAGAGTAATAATGCCTGCTCCCATGATTTTATTTTATTATTATTCTTAGTTTGAAAAGAAACACATGCTGATCTTAAATAAATAAACAATCCAAGATGTACAAAGTAAAAACAATGATTTGCATGTATCAGTATATACACTTCCTGACTTCCACCTTCATCAAATTCTTGTTTTTTCCATGTAGTAACCAATATTTAAATGAGACATTTATTCTACCTGATCATTTACCATCTTTAAAAATATATATATTGACATTATAAGTTAAAATATTATGTTGATGGGGGCACAAAAAATAATCAATTATAGGATTGTCATGTAGATTAAATAAAATAATGTATAAAATTTTTAGGATGTAGTAGACTTCAAACAGGACAATGTCCACCTCATAGCTAAGCTAAATGTATATTACCTAAATTAATGAAGAAAGAAGGAAATAATGTTTCTGATTGCTTGTTCCATTAGACAAAGCTTTGTGTAAATGGGAAAATTTTAAACTGAAATTTTCTATCTGTTCTATTTTCTCTTTCTCTTAAATCTCAAATTGTTTCTATTTTAATTCCAATTAGTTCAATGACATGACTAATTGGAAAAAGGCTGAATTCTAGAAACATGCTATGGCCAACTAGATATAAAACATAAAAAAATGTGTTATATATTATCCTAATAATCAGAAAGCTATGACATTGGATGATGGTAAGCTGCTCTTTTATTTCATGGTGTACTAAGTCAACCACATGTTGTTCGCATAATTTACTATTGTTAAGTATAAATATCCCTTAACTCCCAGACATTTGTTTCTTTATGAAATAGTATATGAAAAGAACTATTTTGACTTGACAAAATAGTCCATTCTTTCTACTTGTATGCATTTACAGACAGAAAATGTGGTAAATCTAACACATCAATTTTTTTTCCCATGGAATAGCAAACTAGAAACCTGGGTTCTACATTTTTAAGGGTGCTGCCTGTGGATCATGGATGGGTCAGAACATTTATCATCTATGTAATTGGTAAAACAGACATTTTTACATTTTCTATTTTAATGTCTTTTGACTCTGAGAATGTTCTATTTTTGTGGCCTTTAAGTGAAATCTGCAAGTGTGCCATTTTTCTAGTATCAATATCTTAAGATTCTGATCCTTTATTATTTTATCTTTTCAGTGTGGGATGTTATTTGTTTCTTTCCACAAACTGAATTTCTTATGCCAGTTTATCTTGTATGTTAATTATTGTTGGAAACTATACTTGATTTTTTTACATTATCTGTTATGCTACCTATACTACTACTTAAACACTGTTTAAATTTTCCAACAACAACAAAAAAATACCATTCTCAACTAGAATCTTAACTAATGGATTTTATTTCAAATTATGCCATTGAAATTCAAACTTTACTTAAAACATTAATAAGAAATATTTTTATATTTAAAACTTTCTTATAAAAGAGAATCAGGACATTAATTAATATAGAGGACATTTTACTAAAATTAGATGTTTGTTGAATGAATCAGACATACATAAATTACGTTTTCTATTTATGTATTCATTCATTCATCAAACATAAATTAAGTGTTTATTATATTGCCAAGTACATTCTAGTCTCTGGGTAACAATGATCTATGGGATCTGGTCTATTCCTTCAGAGAGCTCATACTTTGCTTGAGGAGACAGTCAAATAAATTATTAAATAGACATGAGCATAATAATAGAGACATGGAGAGGTTTAGTGCTAGCAGAGAGTAAGAAATGTTCTTTCAGTTTTGCCTTTATCACAAAATTAAGTGTGTCTGGGAGATATCATTGAGAGAATAGTAGTTAAATTAAGGTTTGAAAGATAGATAAGCATTCTCCTGGTGGACAAAAGATAGTCATTACAAATATAAGGAAGAATATGTCCTAAGACAAGCAGGCATAAAAACACATGGTAGGTTCTAGGAAGTACAAGTGGTTTAGTGTTTTTGAGTATAAGGTTTGAGGTTGGGAGTTACTGGAAGTGAGCCTAGATTGATATAATGAAGCAATTTATATAGATGATATGCGTTCTAAGCGATTTTCGTTATAATATTTAACTTTCAGGTAATCTAGCTATAGTGTAGATATAACCCAAATACTAAAACAATCCACCTTTTAATTTTCTTTTTAAATCTATTTTTTTTATTGTAGATAGTATTACAGTTATCTCCCACTAGAAGCCCGGTGCACGAAATTCGTGCACGGCGGGGGGTTGTCCCTCAGCCCAGCCTGTACCCTCTCCAATCTGGGACTCCTGGAGGGATGTCCGACTGCCCGTTTAGGCCCGATCCCACCAGCCTGTACCCTCTCACAATCCAGGACTGCTGGCTCCCAACTGCTTGCCTGCCTGCCTTCCTGATTGCCCCTAACTGCTTCTGCCTGCCAGCCTGGTTGATGCTTAACTGTTCCCCTGCCAGCCTGTTTGCCCCCAACTTCCCTCCTCTGCCAGCCTGGTCACCCCTAACTGCCCTCTCCTGCAGGGTTGATCACCTCCAACTGCCCTCCCTTGCAGGCCGGGTGCCTCCCAACTGCCCTCTCCTGCTGGCCATTTTGTAGTGGCCATCTTGTGTCCACATGGGGGCAGGATCTTTGACCACATGGGGGCAGCTATATTGTGTGTTGCAGTGATGATCAATCTGTATATTACTCTCTTATTAGATAGGATAGAGGCCTGGTGCACAGGTGGGGGCCAGCTGGTTTGCCCTGAAGGGTGTCACAGATAAGGGTGGGGGTTCCCTTGGGGTGTGGGGCGGCCTGAGCGAGGGGCCTGTGGTGGTTTGCAGGCCGGCCACGCCCCCTGGCAACCCAAGAGGAGGCCCTGGTATGTGGAATTTATTTTCCTTCTACAATTGAAACTTTGTAGCCTTAAGCGGGTGAGCCCGGCCAGGGTGTGCGGAAAGCTTTGCTTCCCCTGTTGCCGCCGGCAACCCTGGCCTGCTCTCTCAAGCTCCATTCTGCTGCCATTTGTTTGAATTTGTTTACCTTCTATAATTGAAACTTTGTAGCTTGAGTGGAGGCTTAGGCCTGCAACAGCTATGGAAAGCTTGGCTTGCTCTGTTACCTGGGAAACCTTGCTCTCTGTGGCTGTAGCCATCTTGGATTGGGGTTAATTTGCATACTCGCCCTGATTGGCTGGTGGGCGTGGCTTATGTAGCGGAGTGATGGTTAATTTGCATATTACGATTTTATTAGAGAGGATTCCCCCTCCCTTTTACCTCCCTCCTCCCAGCCCCTACCAACCCTCCCCTCCCCTCTGGTCTTCACTATCCTTTTGCCCATGTCCATGGGCTATGCATATAAATATATAAGTTCTTTGGTTTATCTCTTTTCATCCCCCCAACCGCACATTAAAACAATCCATCTTGTTTTAACAAAATAGGAAGTGTATAAAAGTTACATAAAATGATGCAGATGAAACTGTTTATTACTTCTTTTCCATGGGTATTTTAGGAAATCACAAACTATTCATGAATACATAAATAAACTCATATGTAGACAATGAAATTATATTTAAATTACAGGTAAAACTAACATTAATTATGAGAATGAAAAATTATAATACTAATACAATGATTAGATTAAAATTTTGATTTGGTGCTGATTAAAATTTTGATTTGGTGCTTTTAATACAAACTAATTGAAATAAAAACAGTTTAGTGTTCCATCTATTAATCATTCAAGGAGTAATTCAGGTGGATAATTACAATTAGTCTGAGTCATAATTATTTGGTCCAAATTAGACAACTATACTTGGAAAATTGAAAGTATTTTTATCTTTTCCTAGAGGTAAAGTTCTTTAAGAGTCCAGGGAAATGAAGGCTTATTTCTAGTTGGATAGGCAAGTATTTTACAGTAAGGTTTATGAATGGTGGATTTGCAATAGTGAGTTTGCAGATTTACAGTAAATAAAATATATTCAGGAAAAATAGAGTGAAATACTGTTTAGCAACTGACCAGTTATTTGGGCTCATGGAGTTTAATACTATTCAATTTATTTCATGAATTCTGACAAAGCCATAACTTTGTTAGCCATAACTCTTCAGACTGCAGTTATAGAAACTTAAGCAGCTCAAGAAAAATGGAGAATTCATTGGCTTACATAACTGAAAAATTATGTATGGCTATATCGAAGTGTTCAAGCAATGCTGTTACTATTCTCTGTCTTACTCATTATTGGTTCAGTTTTAAAGCAAGTTTCTTCCCCTCAATAATGGTCAACATTTAAAACATATATGCCATCTTCTTAGTAATCTCTATAGGAAAAGAACTTCTTTTACACAATTATCCCAACACACTTCCCATGACTGACTGTGTTTGCTTTAAATGAGGTCCAAGCTCTCCCTGCACGAATCACAGTGGCTGGTGATTGATTCCTGTGCCCAGGTCATGAAGTCCCTTGAAATGAAGAGGTAGGGGCAATCTGAGAAAATTATATGAGCTCACAATGGGGAAGCAGTTTCCCAAATGAATAACAAATGGATCCTGGGCTGGTAAATATAATAGCTATCTATTATCATCATTTTACCTTTTACTTTCTTAATTTTGAACATGGCATAAATGTGACTACTGGGAATTTTTTATTTTATCAAAATTAACTAGAACAGGGTGTTCTTACTTGACCAAACCTTACATGCTAGTTGTTATAGATTTCAATGTAGACTTATCTGATTGAAATCAGCCTGCTCTGATATAAGTAACTGCCATCTCACTCTTAAATTTATGTTCCTCATTCATTCACAGTATATAATTTAAGAGAGCTATAGTCCATGAGGAAATTATGGTAAGAGAGAAGAAGGTAATTTTATCACAAAATTTAAAAAAAGTAAATATTTACATACAACCCATATTTGATTCAAACAAATATTTTATAGTGCCTATACTTCCCTGTTGCCAGGGGGCCCAAAAATTTGTGGAAAAATCAATAGATTAAAAGATGGTTATAATGTAGTAAATGTATTGTTAGAGGGTGCAATGGGAACTTAGATAAGGGGCAATTTTTAGGGTGTGAAATGGGACCTGAATATATCTTAAAAAAAAATATGGTCTCTAAGTATTGTTGGAACATAATGTCAATCTCCAATAATTTGTATATGAAATTTCTTAAATGTTCAAAAGTGTAATAGCCAGAGAAAGAAGGGAATCTAGGTTTCATTTATTATAAATAATTTTAATGGAAATATATTCCACTGGCCTTTCACGATTTTTAGCTTGGTAATTTCAGAACTTCCTTGTCCTCTACATTTCCAGTCAAGGATAAAATTTTGGAATGAAGGAAGAACAAGAAAACCATATAATAATTTTTTAAAGGATATTGCAAATAAGACATTTCTTTTGAAGTCTCTTTGAATGTACTCAGCAGAACTCTATTTCACTCAAATGAATAATTAGAAAAACTGCTCTACAGAGGGCAGAGATCTCAATGGGAAGAGGAAGGGAAATATCAACTTGTGGGTGCCTGCTCCTTTCCAGATGCCAGACCAGAGTATGTGTTCCCTGAACTCTGAAACAGGATAATTGAGTTCTTGTCTAGCTTTACTGGTGAGTCAAATCATGGCAAGTCTTGGACACTTCTTTTGTTTCCCCATCTGCAAAATGGGAATAATGTTTACATTTCTTTTTTTTGTATTTTTATTGAATTTATTGCAGTGACATTGGTTAATAAAATTATATAGGCTTCAGGTGTAGATTCTTTAATGCATCACCTGTATATTGTAGTGTGTGTTTACCATACCTGCATGTCTTACGTTAGCCAAGAGGCATGGCTGCTTCCTTTCTTTTTCTTTTTCCTTATTCCTGTTCCCCATTCCTCCACATATTCATTTTTCTTCCTTTTTTTTTTCCTAAAAACATTTCACTAGAGTATGCTAAATATCAGGCACTGTGATTAATGCTTGGGATATAAAAATGAAAACAGCATAATTCTTTTCCTCAAAGATCACAGGCAGTGGGAAAAACTGAAATGTGTACAAGCAATGTCAACATAGTGTATTCTATGTTCTGGGAAGAGGAGGGAGCCTTACCTCAGGTTACTAGTAGCCTCTTAATAGTTTAAGAATATATATATATATTCTTACAACATTTTTTATGTATATATATATATATATATATATATATATAACATATATATTTTATATATTTATAAATATATATATATATTCTTACAACATTTTTATGTATGTATGTATGTGTGTGTGTATGTATGTGTATATATATATATATATATATATATATATATATATATATATATATAACTTTCTTGTAAAATAAAATCTGAAGTGGAGTAAGGAGCAGTTATTTCAGCATGTTAATTTAGTCAATGAGTTGTGTCAGCCACAATTACAGTATTCATTTACTAGACCTTTAGACCTGGTATAAGAGAACTTCTTTTGCATTTGCATTGATGTGTTAGTAGTGTCACTTGCTTTCAGGAGTGTTCCACAACAGTGACCATGAGTTACTGACATCCTGGGGCTCTGCAGAGGACTGAAATTTATATGAAAGGGCTATTTTTATTTACATGGCATCTAAAAAATCTCATTTACTCATGTGTTCAACAAATACTTAATATAAGCTTACTCTATGCAATTCACTGGCTAAGCACTGAGAAACCAATACAAATACTACACATTTCTTGTTCTAAGGAACTCCAGGTCTAGAAAAATGAAACAGTCATGTGTAGTGATATTACAATACAACGTGTTAAGAGCGATAATAGGAGGATGTTATGTTGGAGGTATTAAGGTGGCACAGAAGAGGAAGTTTTCTTTTCTGGCACTACTGGGAAAGGCTTCACAATGGATAAAGGTTTGGGCTGGGTCTGGAAGAATGAATAAAAGTTTGGTAGGTAGACAATGAAGTGGGAGATGGGAAAAGCATTCTAGGCAATGGGAAAACTATGTGCAAAGTTGGGAGAGCATGGAACAGTATAGTGTTTGAGGAACTTTAATGGTTTACCCTGGTTGAAACACAAAGTATGTGCAGGATGTTGAAGCTGGGAAAGTTGATAAGAAGAAGGCCAGATACTGTATCTCAAATACTATACCAAGGAGACTATGTTTCTTATTATAGGCAATGTGAAATTATTGGGGGCTTCAAAACAATGGAGTTATATATGATCCAATTAATGTTTTAGAAAGATCTGCTTTGGAACAGTATGGATAATTGGGATGAGGAGAAAGGAAGACCAATTAAGAGGTGGTTGCATTAGTCACAATAACCAAGATTTGCAAAAACCTAAATGCCTGTTGATAGATGAGTGGGTAAAGAAAATATAGTCTATAAATACAATGAATTGTTATTCAACCTTAAAAAAAAGAAGAAAATCCTGTCACTTGAGACAATATGGGTAAACCTGGAGGACATTATGCTAAGTGAAATAAGCCAGATACAGAATGACAAATACTGCATGATCTCACTTATTTGTGGACTTTAAAATAATTAGATTCGCTCAGTTGGTTAGTTGGTTACAGTGTTATCCCTATATGCTGAGGTTGTAGGTTCAATCCCCATTAAGGGCACATATAAGAATCAACTAATGAATGCATAAGTAAGTGGAACAACAAATTTATGTTTTTTTTTCTCTCTTTCCTTTTTTTCTCTTTCAATCAGCAACAACAACAAAAATAGTTAGACTCATAAAAGAATCAAGTAGAATGGTGGTTATTAGGGGTAGAGTGGAGGGGAAAATGAGAAGTGTTGGTGAAAGGGTACAAAGTTTCAGTTATGCAAGAAGAATGTCTTCTGGAGACCTAATATATGACAAAGTGCATATAGTGAGCAATACTGTATTGTATACTTGAAATTTGCTAAGAGGGTAGATCTTGGAAGGAAGGAAGGAAGGAAGGAAGGAAGGAAGGAAGGAAGGAAGGAAGGAAGGGAGGGAGGAAGGAAGAAACCAAGGGAGGAAGAAAGGAAGAAGGAAATGGTAACTATGAGGTGATGGATATGTTAATTAGCTTGATTTTGGTGATCATTTCACAATGTATACATATATCAAACATCAAGTTGTATAGTTTAAATATATATATATAATTCCTGTTTGTCAGTATTACCTCAATAAAGCTGAAAAAGGACAATACTTCAATTAAGAGATTAATCAGTAACATTGGGAATAATTCAAGATAACAAATATAGAGAAAAGAGGTTTGGATAGGAGGAAAAGATGACGAATTTAATACTGTATATGTTGAATTTGAAACAGAAACTGGGGTCAGGCATTCAGAAGTGCGATCTGATGTAGAACTATCAATTTTGGAGTCCATAGGCACATAGGTAGAAGCTCTCAGTATAATTTCCTGTTATTTTTGTCTTTTGCTCTGAATGATATAAATCATTAAAGGCATTTCTAAAATCAGATAAATTATAGCAATTCATACTTAGAAAAAATGGTTTATGTTCGCTTTGGCAAATACTTGCCCAAATAATGCTTGTATCTGAAAGTAACCTAATTCATATCTTCTAGTATCATACGGTGTTGTTCAATGGAAGTATAAGGGGTATTGGAAAGGTATTAGGATAGAGTATGGATCAAGATGCAATCCATTTATATGTCGAGAGAAACTGAAAGCTCTCACTCAGCACACTGGGATCATTATTATCTGCTTGGTTTCTTTTTATCATAACAGAGCTATTATTATTTACCAGTTTTTCTGGGCACAGGCAAATTACCTCTATGTTAGTAAAAAGTCAGATGTCATGCCTTAATTTTATGCACTGTTCATCACACCCAGACATTACAGTAGTAGTTACAAATTCATATTATACAAAAAAAGCATAGGTGAGAGATAGTTTTTCCCTGTTTATTTATTTTTTGTTAACTTTAAAAATAAAACTAAGTAAATAGTTTATATTTTGTGGAATAGGACGTCTCTCATTGTCTATGAAGATCAGTACCAGGATTTTGTTTGCTGATGAAAAGAAATGCTACAGAGAAAAATAACAAGAACCACAGTTTTGCATTTGTGTATATTTTTTCCTAAAATATTTCACAGTTTAATTATCATAATAACTTGTGAGGAAGGCAGGAAAATTACCATTATTCCCATTCTACAGATACTCAACTTCTTTCAGATTTTGCCATTTTTCAAAACCAGTGAGTTGGAGAGTAGGGGTAGGGTCCACGAAAAGTACTGTAGAACTCTAGGTAATAACACAAATTATGAAGATTAAAGATCAAATGCATTAAAAATACACAATATTTCCTTAGTAGTAAAGTGAAGGGTTTTAACCAAAGATGTCCCAGGTTTTATTTATGTTAACATTCTATCAATTGTTTAACAATCAAAGTGTCCACTGTATGCACTGCTCCTATTGCCCAGAAATTTAGTGGGGCATTTCAGGCCATCATGTTTGTTCGTCCAGTATTTCTTCCATAGACAAGGATTGAGAACCTTTTATTAATTTCATAATTTCCCATATTACTGTATCTTTAGATAAGTATTTGCTTTGGACTGGAATGGACTTTATTATTATTAATTTATGTTTTATATTACAACTACTCCCAAGCATTATTTGAGATGACTATATAACCATAATTTGCATTACCTGAGATCTTATTCTGTACCTGGATGTACATGCATTTTATAATTTAACCCTACAACAGTACTGTTATAATAGGAGTATTTTTATTACCCTCATTTCACAGATTAGGACATTTAGGAACAGAGGGGTCAAGTCATACAGCGAAGAAGGGTAAGGATTAAATTCTTAGCCAGGTCCGGTTAACTCCAAAAGCTACCTGCTATGGAGTCACTCTAATATAAAACACACATGAAGCCCGGTTGGGGTGGCTCAGTGGTTGAGCATCGACCTATGAACCAGGAGGATTCGGTTCTCTTTCAGGGCACATGCCCGGGTTGCAGACTTGATCCATAGAAGGGAGTGTGCATGAAGCAGCCTATCGATGTTTCTCTCTCATCAATGTTTCTCTCTCTCCTTCTTCTTTCCTTTCTCTCTAAAAAATCAATAAAAACATTAAAAACACACACACACATGAAATATGGAGGGGACTAATAAAAACAGAAGGAAAGCCCTAGCTGGTTTGGCTTAGTGGATGGAGCATCGGCCTTCTGAGTGAAGGCTCCCTGGTTCGATTCTGGTCAGGGGCACGTGCCTGGGTTGCGGGCTCGATCCCCAGTGGAGGTTGTGCAGGTGGCAGCCAGTTGATGATTCTCTCTCATCATTGATGTTTCTATTTCTCTCTCCCTTTCCCTTCCTCTCTGAAATCAATAAAAATATAATTTAAAAAAAAGAAGGAAAGCTTTTAGAGAAAGGATATGGATTGCAATAACTTATTTTCTGTAAGTATCCACTATATCCAGCTGCGAGTTTCCTGACAAAGCAAAAAACATCAAAGTGTTTGGGTTGGAAATAATCTGACAAATAGAAACATCCATTCACTTTTTTTCCTGACAGTAAATTTTTAGAATTAATTTGTCATACCTCTTTATAATCGATATATTGAATAAGACAATGGTCCACAACTTTTCTAAAAGATTTTGCAAAAGACTAAGGAGTTTCCTTCAAGTGGATGAGTATTTTGCATGAGATTTGCTAAACTTCTTGGGTTAGTGGTTTCTTGTTTTTGGTCAAATATTGGAATATTTTTAGTCAATATTTCTTCAAATAGTTTTCTGCTCCATTTTCACTTGATTTGCTTTTTGGGACTCGTTTCATGTATTTTAGGTCGCTTGAGAATGCCTCACATGTCACTGAGACTTGTTTTTACTCCTTTTATTTGTGCTTCTGTTTGGATGCTTTCTGCTTTCTGCTCAAGTTCACTGATCTTTTCTTCTGTTGTGTCCCTTTTACCATTAATCTTTCCGATGTATTTTTTATTTTATATACTGCATTTTTCTGTTCTAGTATTTTTATTTTATTCTACTAAGCAGTTTCCCAATCTCTCCTAAAATTCCCCAGTTCTTCTCCCACTATAGTATGTGGTTTTTTATATTCATTTATGTTTAACATTTTCACCATAGTTATTTTAAAGGCCTTCTCTGCTAAGTACAACTTTTGGGTTTTCTGCGGGTTTCTTTTTATTGACTGATTTTTCTTTGGTTATTCACATGCCTAGACTTTTTTTTTTTATTGTATACTGTCCATTATAGGTGATACATTATAAAGACACTCAATTTTGATATCTTCCTCTAAAGAGCACTGAGGTTCATTCTAGCAACAGTTAACTAGAATGCATAGAGATTTGGCTTTATGCTTTCTTCATGAGGGTCTCTTTAGGTTTTGCTTTTAGTCTTAGGGCAAATATTTTCATTCTGTAGCTTAATTTATATTCCTGAAATGTGGCCATTCTGGGATATCAATGGAGAAACCAAGATGTTTACCAAGCCTTTATAACTTCGCAGGACTCAATTTCAAAACTGTCTCCATTGTGGTAGAAGGAAACTGAAATATCTGCTCTGATAGCACTATACCTACTTTTAATCCTAGGGCAGGATGAGCTTATTTTGTCTAGAGCATGTGCTGATGAAATTTCTACTTTCCTTTTCAAACTGCTACCTGGGTCAGGTGTGATCACTTGAGTTGCTCCTTAAGTGTTTTTCTTAGATGTGTTGCTGAGAGCTGGAGGAAGAACATAATGAGTTTGAAGTAGAAAAATACAGAGCTAACTTCTTCCATTTGTCCTGTCCCTCGATATACTTCAGATCTGCCAGATGTCCAACTGTGATGAACTATATATTTTCCACATTCATCTATCGTCTTGTCTACTAATTTCCCCAGGGGTCTCTGTAAACTTTTGGAGAAGTTGATTTCAGATTATGCCCCAGAAACTCTGTTTAGTTTATCTTCTCCTGGGAACCTTACTCTAACTATGGCAGTATTGACTTTTCCTACAGAACTAGTTTGATTCTTGTGATTAATTTGTTCAAAGTTGAATGAAATATGTTTAAGGAAATATATATGAGTGCCAAAGGATAAACACAAAGGAATGTTTAACAGAGAAGAGAATGGTAACCTCTATAGGGGAAAGAGAAAGTAATGATGAAGGAGGGGCTCAAGGAAGGACTCCTGAAGTGCTGGAAAAATTCTTCTTCCTAATCTGGGTATATGGCTATTCATTGTGTTATGATTCTTTAAACTATACATATTCATCTTATACATACTTCTGTATACATTTCACAATTTTTAAAATAAAAAATAACTTAGCACAACAACAAAAAAAGGGAGAGAATGAGATATTAGAAAGTGACTTCCAGTTGTATATTTATGTTGTACATAGGGAGACTAATGTGCTATTTTCAGAAAGTACTGCTCAACAAATAATTATTGATGATTAAATTTAAAGATGCAATTAATTAAGATAATGTCCTTCCTTATGGAAGTAAAAAGCAAAACTTTAGAGCCTGATTCACCAGGGTTCATATCCTCCCTCTGACAAATTCTAATTAGTGTGATTTGGAGCAGATTAATTAATCTCTCCCAAGCTCAGTTTCCTCAACTATAAACTAAGGATAAAAGTAATTACTTCACAGAGCTGTTGTAAGGAGTATTGAGTTAACATGTATAAAGTACTTTCCAGCACAGCATCTGGTACATAGTAGGTTCTCAATAAATATGTCCAACAACCCTACCCTCAAATTTATTTCCATGGGTATTTGGCAACTAGAGACAGAGTCACATGCATAGACAAATTAAATTTATATTGGTCATGGGAGGTTTTTTCAATTCATCTTTCTTGGAACTTCTTTTTTATTCTGCTCAACAATGATATCCCATTGTTATTAGATACCCAGTTGCTTTATCCTTCAATTTCTTTAAAATTTATTTCCCTAGATAATTTCTCATTTTTTTTTAAAGCATATGAAAATAGGGGGCAGGGGATAAAAAAGAAAAATAGAGGATAGGAGCCCTACATAAGGAGGAAACAGATTTGATGGAAATAAATAATGTATGAAAAGGGACCCACAGAAAGATTACACAAAGCCCTCCCTGTTTTAATGATTCACATGGTAGAATTTCCTTGAAGTAACTAGTAGTATCCAAGAATATAGTTGTATGAAGAAGTGCATGGCCCCAAGACATATTGCTTTACCTAAAACAAATCCTTGACAAACACATATTTTTCACAGGCTAGCAAAGGCTTTTAAAAATACTTGAAAAAAACCCTTCTGGATTTTTTTTTCCCCCCCGAAGGCTGAAAATTTCAGAAACCGCATAAGAAAGAAACAGTTTGCTAATGAAGTTGTCACTCCTAATGAAACTCAACACTGAATGCATCCTCTTTACTTCTTTAGACAGTCTATTTTTGGTTTTGTTTTCTAACCTTTCATCTCCAGCAGTGATTTTTCTTGATGCAGAGGTTCATATCCACATTCCTCACATAAATATGAAATGATAATTCAGAAACAGCACATTCCTATGCTGAAAAAATATTACCACTGCAATGAAGGGTCAAAGTGTTGAGTGTAAGATTTGAAACTTAGGCAGACTGAAGATAGTGAGTCCTGGAGTAATAAAAGTGGGCCCTGAAATTAAACAGATCGAAGTCTGAATCCAGGCTCAATCATTCTTTAGTTCTATCACCTAAAGCAAGCTATTTAATCTCTCTCCACATCAGTGTTCTTTTTAGTAAAGTGACACCTCATTTATCTTCACAGAGGTAGTATGGAATTAAATGAGAAGGCATATGTGAAGGGCCTAAGATAGTACCTCTCTACTTCCCCCTAGTATCTATATTAAGACAGATCTAAGGCCTCATGAATCCCACAGGCACTAAAGCTGCTTCCCCACTCTCCTCCCCATGTTGTTTTTTTTCTGACCTGTACATTGGTTACACTTATAAAATATTGCTCTAAGGGCTCACTCACTTGCTGCCTCTCACCCTGCCTCCAAACACAAAGCTACCTTAACAAATCAAAGCCAGGTTCTTTTTGATTGACAATGGAAGAACAAAACCCATAGAGGGAGGAATGGCTGTGCCTCACAGCCATGAGTCCTTTCACCCAAATGACTTTCTCCTTGAAGATTTCTCATCAGTAATGCTTCCCTAATCCTCTGGTCTCAGGAATGTTGTTTCCCCAAAACATGTACTAAAGTATGACTATAGAAAATTTCCCTAATTTCTCAGTAACACAATGAACACAATCAAATATCTGTTAATTTCCCAGTGTGCCCCTGGCATTGTTCTAAGCATAAGGAAATTCAGCCATCAATAAAGCAGACAAACACCCCTGCCCACATGGAGCTTATATTCTTGTGTAGACCAGAAAGTAACATTTAAAAATAGGTTTCCTGCCCAGCCAGTGAGGCTCAGTTGGTTGAGAGTCATCCCATACACCAGGAGGTGGCTGGTTTAATTCCCAGTCAGGGCACATGCCTAGGTGACGGGCTTGATCTCCAGAAGGGGTTATGCAGGAGGCAGCTGATCAATATTTCTCTCTCATCAATGTTTCTCTCTCTCCTTTGTTCTCTCTGATATCAATAAAATGATTTAAAAAAGAGGTTTACAAACACATGGGAAAACACAGGGGACAGAAAGGGACAGAGCATATAAAGTGTAATTTGATAACCTGGTTTATAAATCTGGCTTCTTATCTCGTTTCAGTCTGTAACCTACTCCAGAATGTTTTTGACTAATCTTTGTCTCAACGTGTCATTAGATCTTTCTACTCCAACATCTAGGAGTGTCCTTAATCTTGACTTCACTCTTTCAAGTCAAAATAAGCAGTGTGGGACATAGAGATCATCTTCCAAAAATCAGTTTCTTGTCTCACTGATTTTTAGGGGGTAGGAGAGACTCACTAACTGCTCACATGGATTGTAGTCTTTCCCCATCATCTCAGACAACAACATTAAGTAAGCAGTGATATCCAGTAAACACAGAATGAGCAATGAGCACATACTGCAGTGGTGCAGTGGTAGGAAGAATGGCAGTATTTAATCACATATACACATGTACACACATACACATACAGGTATGGCATTTTAATTTAGTTGCTGGGTTTTTCCTATGTCCTATTGAAAATATAACTGTGTGAAAATATTCTTCTTTCTCTCACAGTATGAGACTAGAAAATTCATGTTTCAGGATATATTGGGATTTGTTTCTTAAGGTAACTTGCATACTTGCTCCATACATGCATACTTATAACAAGACATTTTGACTGGCTTACCTAGGTTTAGACCCTGCTGGTTTCAATAGCATCCTCCTCCCACTCTTGGGGGCTTAACTATAATTATTTTAACCATGCATATATTTTTACCATGCATATATTTGCCTTGAATACACGTGCTCTTTTGCCCTCAGGACCCACAAAAAATAAAATATTAAATATTTATGACTTCTTACCCTACCTTTAACTGAGCATAATTTTACATGTGCCAAATATAAATATTTTAGAAAATTATTTAAGAGGAATTGTTTCTTTATTTGATATAAAAAAGAACATTTTAGAGGTTCATTCTTTAGAAAGCACTTTAATTTTAAATGCTGTGGCAAATTGTCAGGCTCTGCTATGTTCACTTTTCAAGTGACAGTGCTATTAGGATACTATCACACTGTGCACTTTTAGGGGATACACTGCATTTGGGGATGATTAAAAGCTGTAGGTATCAGTGAGTCTATCAAGCCTGATTGCATTTCTACCTTCTCAAGACCCACTGGGAAGAGAGTTTAATTCTAGAATCCTCTCTAATAAAATGGTAATATGCAAATTAACCATCACTCCACTACATAAGCCATGCCCACCAGCCAAGCCACGCCCACCAGCCAATCAGGGCGAGTATGCAAATTAACCCCAATCCAAGATGGCTACAGCCACAGAGAGCAAGGTTTCCCAGGTAACAGAGCAAGCCAAGCTTTCCATAGCCGTTGCAGGCCTAAGCCTCCACTCAAGCTACAAAGTTTCAATTATAGAAGGTAAACAAATTCAAACAAATGGCGGCAAAATGGAGCTTGAGAGAGCAGGTCAGGGTTGCTGGCGGCAACAGGGGAAGCAAAGCTTTCCGCACACCCTGGCCGGGCTCACCTGCTTAAGGCTACAAAGTTTCAATTGTAGAAGGAAAATAAATTCCAGATACCAGGGCCTCTGCTTAGGTTGCCAAGGGGCATAGCCAGCCTGCAAACCACCACAGGCCCCTCGCTCAGGCTGCCCCACGCCCCAAGGGAACCCCACCCTGATCCAGGACACCCTTCAGGGCAAACCAGCTGGCCCCCACCTGTGCACCAGGCCTCTGTCCTATCTAATAAAAGAGTAATATGCAGATTGATCATCACTGCAACACACAATATCGCTGCCTCCATGTGGTCAAAGATCCTGCCCCCATGTGGACACAAGATGGCCACTATAAGATGGCCAGCAGGAGAGGGCAGTTGGGAGGCACCCGGCCTGCAAGGGAAGGCAGTTGTGAGGGACCAGGCCTGCAAGGGAGGGCAGTTGGAGGTGATCAACCCTGCAGGAGAGGGCAGTTAGGGGTGACCAGGCTGGCAGAGGAGGGAAGTTGGGGGCAAACAGGCTGGCAGGGGAGGAGTTAAGCATCAACCAGGCTGGCAGCGGAGTGGTTTGGGGGTGATCAGGCTGGCAGGCATAAGCGGTTAGGGGCAATCAGGAAGGCAGGCAGGCAAGCAGTTGGGAGCCAGCAGTCCTGGATTGTGGAGGGCAGTCGGACATCCCTCCAGGGGTCCCAGATTGGAGAGGGTACAGGCTGGGCTGAGGGACAACCCCCCGCCGTGCACGAATTTCGTGCACTGGGCTTCTAGTAATATTATAAAGGCTTTCATAACTCTTCATCAGCTCTCTGTTTCATGCACTTATTTTTATAATGTAATTTACACAACTTAATGGTTAATTCTTTTCTCCATGTTTGCAAAAACATTTTATTGAGGATTTTCTAATGAAGTTAAAGCTCATTAGCACACAGGCTCAATACAATCCATTTTATCTACCATCAAGATCCTCTTCATTGGTCCTACCCTTTGTCTCTCTTTAAACTCTACACCAGTCTTTCTCCTAAAATAGAGCTATCTCCATCCCTAATTCCTATAAAAGTGGCTTTTTTCACTTTTAATATAATTAATGTGAGGAGGAAGTTTCTTAACAAAAATTACAAAACTGCCCTAGCTGGTTTGGCTCAGTAGATAGAGCATCGGCCTGTGGACTGAAGGGTCCCAGGTTCGATTCTGTTGAAGGGCACATGCCTGGATTTCGGACTTGATCCCCAGTAGGGAGGCAGCCAATCAATGATTCTCTCTCATCATTGATGTTTCTATCTCTCTCCCTCTCCCTTCCTCTCTGAAATAAATAAAAATAGATTTAAAACACACACACACACACACACACACACACACACACACACACACACACCAGGTATAGAGCTTGCACCAAGTAGATGTTGGTCTCAGTTATATGCTCTGTGCATTTGGGTAAATTTCAGTTGTGTTCTTGGCTCATCTAACTTTTATGGTTCCAAGAATGAGTATACTCAGTTTCTTTATCTTTTCTCTTTTTCCAAAATATATTATGAACCTATGTATATACCATTGAATTTGCTGACTTAACATATTCTCTTTTCACTAAACCTTACACAATTCCCTCCTCCAGTGTATTAGATTCTCTTCTAATCAATTCTGCCTCACTCCAATAAAGAAGATGATTCCTTAGGCATAGATGAGAAAAGTGTTCTATAAATGAAACAAATGTTCATTTTCCCTCTAATGTCATCTTTTTTACTCTGAAAAACTCTTTATGGTAGAAATAGCTCTAATTAAAATCAGCTTTCATTTATGCATATAAGAAACAAGGTTAATTACTGTATTCCACATTAAGAATAATGAACCATTTGGGAGAAAATTTATTCCTTTTAGCATTAACTGTTATGGTTAATATTTTAAATACTTTTGTATCATCTTTTAGCTTAAAGAGAAAAATTTAAATACTATTTTTTAAAATGGCAAAGTTACATTATCAAGAAAGTTAAAAATAGGTTTCCTGCCCAGCCAGTGAGGCTCTGTTGGTTGAGAGTCATCCCATACACCAGGAGGTGGCTGGTTTAATTCCCAGTCAGGGCACATGCATCAATGATGAGAGAATCATTGATTGGCTGCCTCCCTACTGGGGATCAAGTCCGAAATCCAGGCATGTGCCCTTCACCCTGGCTTCGTCCAGAAGGTTGTCCAGTCTGATAAGCATATAATGCTTTTATTATTATAGATGCTTACAGAGTTTCTGTTTTGGGGAATGAAAAGATTTTGGAAGTAGTAGTGACAGTTGCCCAACATTGTGAATGTAATGAATGCCATTTTGAAGTTGTTCTCTTTAAAATGGCTATATATATATTAATATATAATATACATATTATATATTCTGTCATATATATTTAGCCACAGTCTAAATATTTAAAAACACATTGCAAAAAAAGCAAAGTTATATTAAGGATGTGTTGCATTTATGGTGTGCTGGTAAAGATTAGTATTTATGGTGGTTATTAATTCCAAAGAAACTTTCTAAAAGTTTGTTCTTACATACAACTTTCCCTTAGTTAGGATATGAAAACTAACTCTGAGAATTTTTTCAAAAAATTATTTTCTCCATATATTCATGAATACAACCAAAAAATCTAAAATTGGCATACTGATTTCTATTATAGGTACACAACATTAATAACTAATTCAGAACCATACATGATGAAATAATTTTAACTGATAAATCCTATCTAATAAAAGAGAAACATGCAAATTGACCGTACCTCCGCTACTCTCACAAGCCATGCCCACCAGCCAATCAGGAGCAAGTATGCAAATTAACCCAACAAATATGGTGGCGGCCACAGAGTTGGAGCAAGCAGGAGGCTTGGGTTGCCCCAAGCAATGGAGGAAGCCAAGCTTCCCCCCGGTCCTGGCCAGCCCTGGCCTCCGCTCAAGGCTACAAAGTTTCAATTATAGAAGATAAATAAATCCCAGATACCAGGGCCTCCACTTGGGTCGCCGGGGGCGTGGCCAGCCTTCAAACCACCACAGGCCCCTTGCCCAGGCCGCCTCACACCCCAAGGGAACCCCCACTCTAATCCAGGACACCCTTCAGGGCAAACCAGCCGGCCCCCACCAGTGCACCAGGCCTCTATCCTATCTAATAAAAGAATGATATGCAAATTGACCATCACTCCAACACACAAGATGGCTGCCCCCATGTGGTCAAATATGGCTGCCCCCATGTGGACACAAGATGGCCACCATAAGATGGCCAGCAGGGGAGGGCAATTGGGAGGGATCAGGCCTGCAAGGGAGGGCAGTTGGGGGTGATCAAGCGTGCAGGGGAAGGCAGTTAGGGGTGACCAGGCAGGCAGAGGAGGGAAGTTGGGGGTGACTGGGCATGCAGGGAAGGGCAGTTGAGGGGGACCCAGGCCTGTAGGGGAGAGCAGTTGAGGGGGACCCAGGCCTGCAGGGGAGAGCAGTTGAGGGGGACTAGGTCTGCAGAGGAGGGCAGTTGGGGGTGGACCAGGCCTGCAGGGGAGGGCAGTTAGGGGCAATCAGGCTGGCAGGGAAGCAGTTAGGCATCAATCAGGCTGGCAGGGGAGTGGTTAGGGGGTGATCAGAAGCAGTTAGGAGCAATCAGGAAAGCAGGCAGGCGAGCAGTTGGGAGCCAGCAGTCCTGGATTATGAGATGGATGTCCGACTGCCCAGTTAGGTCCTAAATGGGCAGTTGGACATCCCTAAACGGGCTGAGGGACACCCCCTCCCCCGTGCACAAATTTCATGCGCCGGGCCTCTAGTTTCTATAATAATGGCTTATTCTTTCTGCATTATATAGTTCTTAGAAAATCTATATGGCTCCAAAGAGTACCATTATTTAGGTTAATACACTTACCTGAAGTAGTAATTCAGGTGGAAGGTAGGTGTTCTTTACAAGCTCTAATAGACAACATCAAGTCTGAAGTGGTACTCAAGGATTTTTATCTTAGAGGAGGCACTACCATTTAGAGGCCTGTTTTTAAGAGAATTTGAAACTGTAACAATAATAACAAGGTAATTTAGGAATTGCCCCAATTGCTTTCTCAGATCCGATAATTATAATTCAAGGAGCAAATATGTTATAGCTTTTGAAGATTCTTTGGGTTTGCACAATGAAAATATGCAAGGTTTTATAAAAATGTAAAACTGTTCATTTTTACTGGTTGATCACACATAGTATCTTTAATGATTTTTCATCTTTACTTTGCAAAGGGAAATGTGGAGAGATGCTAGGTTTGAATACTCATTTTTCTGCATTTCTTCTGATCCCATGACTTCATATTCAGCTGGTTCTACATGATCACAAGAAGCCCTAGAAATGAAGTAGAAATTCCTTTCATTTCAATCCAGCCTGCCCAGTCACTGTCAGCATCTGCTTGATAAATTGTAGCCGAGGAGCAGAGTACCCTTAGGAATACTTGACTGATTTAAATACTTCTCATGTCAAACCTCAGAGGGAAGGTAGGGGAAGGTGGGGGGTAAGGGGGAGAGATCAACCAAAGGACTTGTATGCATGCATATAAGCCTAACCAATGGACTTAGACAACAAGGGGGTGAGGGCATGAGTGGGGGTGGGGAGCAATGGGGGGATAAGGACATATGTAATACTTTGATCAATAAAGAAATTTTTAAAAAAGTAAAAAAAATAAATACTTCTGCATGATGTGAATTCTGAAGAGGATAGGAAAGATGGAGAAATGTTTGGCTTAAGTACTACTTATTTTTTATTGTTGACAGTACTACAGATATCCCCCATTTTCCACCCCCTACTGCCCCCCTCCACCCAGCCCCTAACCCACCCCAGGCTTTCCACACACTATAGTCTGTGTCCATGGGTTATGCATATATGCATATATGTTCTTTGGTTAATCTCTTCCTGTCTCCGTCACCTCCCTCCTTTCTCCGTCACCTCCCTCCCTCCTGAGATCTGCTAGTCTGTTCCATGCATCCATGCCTCTGGACCTATTTTGTTCGTCAGGTTTTTTTTTTTTTCATTAGATTCCACATATAAGTGAGATCATGTGATATCTGTCTTTCTCTGGTTCATTTTGCTTAGCATAATAATCTCCAAGTCCATCCATGCTGTCTCAAAGGGTAAGAGCTCCTTCTTTTTTATAGCTGCATAGTGTAAATGTACCACAGTTTTTTTTATCCACTCAGCTACCAATGGACAGTTGGGCTGTTTCTAGATCTTAGCTATTGTAATAATTTTGCCAGAATCTGTTGCCAAATAGGACAGATGAAGGAAAGTCTGCTGTGGCAGTATCTGAAAGGGGTTCTTCAGCAGACAGGCTGCTTTACAGGGTTCACAGAGCCAGAGTTTGCTTCCTGCTTCTATCAAGTATATGGGACTTTTTTCCATACAATATGTTTTTCCTTTTATATACTAATTTTATTGCTGGCTTTTTATTATTTTCTATCCTTCATTTATACATTATTGTGATTATCCTAGATATTAATTGTATTTTAGCCTTTTGAATTTTGTTTATCCTAACTTAAAACATTTTCGGGAAAGAAGGAAGGATTTTACTTGTAAAAAAAATTACTACTCTTACTAAATGCTTACTATGTGTTAAAACTCTTTAAACATTTTGTATGCATTAATATATTTAATCCTTACAACCCTACATGGTAGGTTACTAGTATTACTCCATTTTCAGAAGAGGAAATGGAGACAGATAAAAGGTTGAGACAGAGCTTTTATATGATGGATCTAGGAATCCTGGCCTCATGGCTCATACACTACTATTATAGTCATACTAGAGGCCCAGTGCATGAAATTCGTGCATGAGTGGGGGTGTCCCTCAGCCCGGCCTGCACCCTCTCCAATCTGGGACATCCTTTTCACAATCCGGGACTGCTGGCTCCTAACTGCTCACCTGCCTGCCTGCCTGATTGCCCCTAACCGCTTCTGCCTGCCAGACTGATCAACCCCTAACCGCTCCCTTGCCAGCCTGATTGAAACCTAACTGCTCCCCTGCTGGCCCAATCACCCCAACTGCCCTCCTCTGCTGGCCATCTTGTGGCGGCTATCTTGTGATGATGTCTCGTGGGGGCATTGCACGACACCACCTAGGCTTTTATTATATAGGATGCCACACGTTGATGTTTGGTCAATGATGGGTCACATATAGGAAGGGGGCCCATAAGATTATAGTGGAGCTGAAAAATTGCCATCACCTAGTAACACAGTAACCATATTAATGTAGTAGTGCAGCATGTTACTTGCATGTTTGTGGAGATGCTGGTGTAACCAAACCTATGCTGCCAGTTGTATAAAAGTATTACACGTACAATTACATACAGTACATAATACTTGGTAATGATAATAAACAACTATGTATATGATTTATGTATTTACCAGACTATATTTTTAATCATTATTTTAGAGTGTATTCTTTCTACTTATTAAAAAAAAGGTTTGATGTAAAACAGTATGTTGTGTTATACTGGCAGCAGCCTCATACATCTTATGTTTCGTGTGTCTCTTGATTGCATCCTTTTCTCTTGTGCTTGATTTAATCTCATGTTTTGTTTATCATGGTCAGAAGTGTATAAAATCTGTGGCTAATGTTGTCAGTAAGAGGACATGTTGAGTGATTGACCTGGGAAGGAAATTAAAAGTGATTAAGGACCATGAAGGTGAGAGATCAGTGATGATTATTGCTCACCAGTCAGGCATGTCCCATTCTACCACAGCTATGATTCTAAGGATCATTTAAACCACCCAGAGCTAGCAGTAAATTCCACATCATAGTTGGGTCTAGTCCTTTCTTCCAACATTGCAAACAAACAAAAGCCATGATCATCATGGTATCAGAGGGATATGCTTCTGTGTCTAGTCTTCCATCCAGGTCATTAGAACTTTCTCCCTCTCTGATGTAGGCACTTCTCTAATTTAAGTTAGTTCAGTTGCTTTAAATGAATTTTGGGGAATATACTTAGGTGGCTTGCAGTTACTTTCTTATATAATTAAGTTATTCCTAGCCATCCCACTGCAGGAATAATTTCAAGGATAAATTTTGAGTAGAAACAATGAATTATACTTTGTAGTTATTTAATAACCCAGTTAATGAAGGGGGATGCATCATATGAACACATTGGGAAAATATTTTAATTTGACATGAGTATGAAATTGATGGAGATAATTCTCGGACAGACTGATGATCTGAGAGCATCGACTGCACACAGGAAAAATACTTGATAGAAGTTTTCCAAATGTGACAATAATTTAAAAAATATTCATGAAGCTACTAAAAACAAATTGTAAAGCTAAAAGAAACAATTGTAATTCCTTTTAAAAATTCAGTCAGTCATATTAGAGGACGGAATTATTTTCTTACTATAGAAAAATTATATTGTAAAGCGATCATTCTATCAAAAGGTGTTTAAAGAGCATCAGCCAAAAATGTAGGAAAAAACTATTTTAACAGCATGTCAGGCAATTAATTAATAAAAAGATGATGCAGTGTTGCTGGATTCATCTATCAGTATCTTAACATTTTAATTTGTTATGGGTCATTTTCTCATTCAAACTCATATTTACTTTTGCATCTACTTCGTATTTATAATACTATATTTTTTCTTATAGGGAGCCCCAATATATATAAGCCTCACAAAATTTGGATGTATCCCTGAATTTCTGTATAGTATTTTCAGTTTACAAAGTATTTTCTTGGTTGTTTTTAAAAATTATTATTCCTGTTTTTCTTGATATTGAAGGGAAGCTCCAAAGGCTTCAGGGACTTGTTCCTATCTACTGAGGTCTGAAGTTCAATCCCAGAATTAACGTTTAGATTGCTTGGTTCTGCTGTTCTCTTCCCTACCGCTCACTGCATTTCATGCCTATAATCTTTTAATTAAAGCAAAATCTCCCAGAAATGTATGACTAAATGAAAGCAACACGAGATTTTCATGGTTTGGCATGACCTTGTAAGTAAAACCTATTTGAGCTTCCATAAAGCCATGAAGAACTAGAAGAGCACTTAAGAAAACAGTCTAAACTTAGACTTTACAAGTTGGGCATTTGTAAACATTCAGGGACATGACAAAGGAGATTTCTTGTTAAGCAAATGAAAAGTGTCCATGAGGGCAAAAGGAAAAGGTTCGAAATAGAACAAGCTATTTTCAAACACTTTTTAATTTTTATATGACAAAGTTTCTTTGACACTTTAATTTTCTTTAGGTTTAACTGATTACATTAGGTTTTAGAGAGATGCTGATGTACCAGACTGAATGATGTGTATGGTCTTCAAGCCATAGTTTCTTATTGGCTATTACGTCTCCAAATCCATCAAGTCATTACAACTTGGAAGGTCTTAATACTTACATAGTCCTTATTGTATACCAGGCACAAAGTTTTTTACATGCATTAACCAATGCGATGGTCACATTAATGCTATGAGATTGGTATTATTATGATCATTCCCATATGGAAAACGAGCTACAAAAAGGTTAAGTAACTTGTTCAAGGCCATGCAAGGAGTTAAATGGGACTCAAACCCAGATGTCAGTACCTGAGTCCTTAACCAGACACTATTCTGTCCCCCCTTTATCATATTTCTAGTAGAGATGATGCTTTTTACAACATTTTATTTGAATGTATTTATTCAATATGAAGGCTTCAGCTATAGGTCAAGTTCTATATGCAGTTATTTCCTTTATTTGTCTTTATTTCTACTAAATTACAAATTTTTTCATCATAATTATAGACTCTTGGAAATGGCAGCAAGTATTTACTGGCTCTGTCATATAGTTCCAGAATTTTAGAATGCATACAGGTCCAGAAAGCTGAAGAAATTTTCCACTGAAGTTTACTTTGAACATTCTGAAAGATGCTAAGTAGGCAAGGTTAATACACATCAACACTATTGGGAGATGTAGCCAATAGTGTTCCATCCACTCTTTAGGTACTATTTAGGTTTGAAAGTGTAAGCCATATTCTATTGCAGGATTTGGATTTGTTTAAAAATTAAGCTCAGTTTCTTTCTGTCAAGCATTGGATTCTTGGTAGTCAAGTTGCTTCTCCCACCACATAGTCTTCTTAAGAAACTCTAATATCCCCAAACTCAATGTTAAAATTGTGCCATTTTGGCCATGAGGTGACTAGTTTAGGCTACCAGTTTCTCTGTACAGCTCACCGAGAAAGGTCCTACAGTGAACCTTCTCTCACCTCCCACTGCCCCAACTTTTACCCCCACCCCATCCCCAAACTCCCTGTCGCTCCACCTTGCTTTAATTGTACGCATGCTATTTATCATCTTCTAAAATTTTAAGTTGAACTGTTTGAAATTATCATTTCTGTAGGGCCAAAACTGTCAAATATCAACTATCTAATTTACTTATTTATTTGGTTTATTGTCTGTTTCTCTTCACATACCCACATACACACCAACATGAGATGGGATATTTTGTCTGCTTTCATTACTGATGTATTCCCCACCGTCCCCTCCCCTCAATCAGTGTCTGTTGGATACAATAAAAGTTTGTTGAATAAATTAGACCATATTTGCAACTTGAATAATTTTCGTCAATACTGAATCAAGATGAGGAGGCAAGTTAGGGACTGGTAACAGATCTCTATGAATATGGCAGCATGTAACCTGGCATTTGGGTGCAATTTTTTAATTTGTCCAGCAATATTCATCCTTCCTGTACACACACACACACACACACACACACACACACACACACACTTGCACCATCAGTTCTGATCCAAGTGCACATTTTCTTACAATGAACCTTTGCGCCTCCATGTTGTATGTAATGATATTAAATGATATCTAATAGTTCCATTTGATAAAGGAATCTTACCTAAAGCTCATTCTGCTTTTTTGTGAGTGTGATACTTGTTAACTTTGTAGCTAATTTAACAAGTGTTTTAGTACTAGCAGGACAACTACCACTTTTTCCTGTGATGAGCACAACTGTGAAAGATACCTCTGTGGTTTTGGTTACATTTCCCTAAAGTAAGTGATTGACAAAGTTAATTAACAAAGTTAACAAATGTTGACACCAAATTAATCATTTCATGCTAGAAACATTATGCATTTATTCTGGTAAAATGTAAATGATTTATTAGAAAAGTCACCATACTATGTTTAAAAATGAGAAAGCTTCTTTACCTTATTATTATTTCATATAATCTTATAGCATACAGTACACTGAGGAATGGAGTGATTAGATTTCTTGGTTAACAAAGTCTACTTTTTAGATATCTGTAGTTGTGTCTGTGATTTGCATAAAATCATTATATTCATGGAATCTTTGTCAGAACACACACACAAACATTCAATTTCCATATTTATACTGAAATACTGTTCACATATTCTGAACTGAAACCTTTGTTACCCTTTGTGGTATTACTTTCATGCATTTCCAAGTTACTTCGAGTCACTGACCTATTTTTGTAGATGCAACACTATGATAAAAATTTAAAATGCCAGCTTTATGAAAATGATGTGAAAATTTATTAGCTGAGACTAATTTACCTTGTTAACTTTGACTGTAGCTATCCTTGCTGCTCTTGAACAGCATTTAAGGAAATGATTAAAAAGCAATCATATTTTGGAGATGGTAATAATCTTGCATTTCACATTTATGAAATGTAGGCCAGCAAAACTAAACACTTTTTATTCTCAAACTATCAAACCACTTGTGGACTACTTAATAATGTGCAGGCAGTGGTATGTTGGTAAATGTTTAATGGTGGGCTCTCTGGGGAGGAGGTCCCCTGATTTGTATCATTTGCCAAATTTTGTGGTATAAATACTCCCACTGTGATCAATTCCAAGGTACTACTAGCTTTCAAAATTTCAGAATATTTATTGGTTAGTTCTCACAAAGTCAAAGTTGCATTAGCTTGTTCCAGCACCCATTGCAGGACCCACGCACCCATTTTGAGAAAACTTGGTCAGAGAGAGAAGAGTGTAACTACTCTTAATTAAAAACTGTGGTTTGTTTATTTATTTGTTTGTTTGTTTGTTTTTTCTTAAAAACTGTGGTTTGAATTGTAAGATTTCCTTTAGTTTTATGGCTT